>NC_079221.1:43027745-43257745 GCF_029633865.1 Lampris incognitus
CCCGCACCCTTAACAACATGCGTATCTGGCCGCGTTCGGAATAACCGCAGAACAAGAGGTCAGATGAATGACGAGCGCCCCCTGCAGACGCGATCGCCGGGCGTCAGAGCGGGCACAGCCGCGCGGAAGGACTTACGGTACAGACAGCGGTCCCCGGTGTACTCCGCCATGCAGCGGCACCGCGGCTGGTTCCCCCGGCTGACGTCACAGGTGCCGCCGTTCAGACAGTAGCTGTCGCACACCCGCCGCTCGCAGAACGCCCCCGAGAAGCCCACCGGGCAGCGGCACGTGGGCTTACCTGCAGACAAGACAGGACGGCGGGTGCCGTTAGCGCGCTGCGGCAGCCAGCCGGAATATTTACACCCGTTATCCGGTCTCCCTGTTGACTCGTGTTTCTGCGTGTCCTTTCGTGTTTGTGTGTGTGTGTCTGAATCAAAGTTAGCGCTCAAAGACGTCGTCGCTAGCTTTGATTCAGATTCCCAGAACAGCTAAACCAACAGAATGTGTTAAGCATGTACGCTACGGCATGAAGGATCCGGGGAGGGCTGCAGCCTACCACACGCCTCCTCCCATACATGTGGAGTCGCCAGCCGCTTCTTTTCACCTGACAGTGAGGAGTTTCACCGGGGGGATGTAGCGCGTGGGAGGATCGCGCTATTCCCCCCCCACTTCCCCCTCCCCCCCGACCGACCAGAGGCGGCGCTAGTGCGGCGACCAGGACATATGCCCACACCCGGCTTCCCACCCGCAGACACAGCCAATTGTGTCTGTAGGGATGCCCGACCGAGCCGGTGGTAACGCGGGGATTCCAACCGGCGATCCCCGTGTTGGTAGGCAACGGAATAGACCGCAATGCTACCCAGACACCGAATACAAAGTTTCAACGTATCTTCTTCTTCTTTCGGCTTGTTCCCCGTTTCCCAGGGGTCACCGCAGAGGATTTGATTGTGTGGTGACCCACATCTATATAACTAGAGACATTCACCTAAGAGGACAGTGTACCTTTAAGGGAAGAGGTGAGGGGTCAGATAATGCACTTCCGCTTCCGGTACACAGTTCAGTGTCGTTGTCGAACGTATGACATGCAAAGTTGGAGCAAGTAAACTACCTCGACTACGTCTACCCTCACGTCTCCTGTCTCGTTGTTTTCTAACTCCACAATAGTTTCTATCGGTACCCTGTGAGGGCACAGCACCGATGGCAGTCTTGTGAATCCGCATAAGGATTTGGCAAAATTTTACATCCGATGCCCTTCCTGACACAACTACTAACCCTACGGACCCTTTAGTCGACTGGGTAGCGTAGTCGCCCGTGGCGCGGGAGACCCGGGTTCGCGTCCCGGCTGCGGCGGTTCCCGGCCGCCCCCTGAATTAGATAAACGTAAACTCAGGTCATGATCAGCTTCTCGAACAATTCATAGTAGGAACAACGTATTAGCGCCGTTTTGGAGTAGAGGGGGTCGTAGCTGAAACCACACCGAGATGGTCACGGGTCAGAACGGCACCACTGTGAAGGGGCCTTGCAAGTCTTACAAGAAAGTAAACTTTGGGAAACAAAATTAGGCTACGCCTCCCCCCGGCCTGAAACAGATGCATCACAGCAGCTTAACAAAATCCACTAAGGACCACTAATTAAGACCACCATAAACTCGAATTGAAAAAGACTGAATGAGTAGAGAAATGATGATTACAATCTATTATAGAGAGCAGGAGCCACGTGATATTAAAAAATAAATAAATCTTAAATTAAAATTCATTATTGGCTTAAAAGGGGATAGTTTCTTATCTACTTGTCTCAATTTACCACCTCTTACACCGTCCATGTCTCACCTCAAAACTTGGATCCACTTTAAATGCAAGACATCGTCCCACAACAGCCCACATAGCCAGCTACATGAAGTCACACAAAGAACTGGAATCAGTGAAATAACCTCGGCCGGCTCGTCCCGGAAAGGCGAATCAGTTCACCTGGACACGGGGTTTAGTGTCCAGACGAGCTGACTCACCTTTGTGGGATTCGCTTGCCTGGATTACTGAGCATGCATCGAGACCTTCTGGCAGGCTCAAAACACCAGCATCCCCATTCGCTTACCGATGGTCTGTTAATTCCCCGAGACGCTACAGGAAAAGCCCAGGGCAAAGGTGAACGTGTAGGCTAGCCTCACCACACACAAGGTGCCTCATAAACAAATGAGAGACCTGGTCCTCAAAAGCCCTTTGAAAAACAAACTCATCTAGCATTTTTCACAGGGAAATTCCCAAGGATTCCCAGGATGGTAAATGGACTACATTTATATACGGCGCTTCTCCAGTCTAGCGACCACTTAAAGCGCTTTACAGTGTACGCCTTACATCCACCCATTCACTCACACATCCATACCCCGATGGTGCAGGCTGCCATGCAAGGTGCCAACCCGCTCATCAGGAGGGCTTAAGGGTTCAGCGTCTTGCTTGAGGACACTTCGACACACTCTCCGAAGGAGCCGGGGATCGAACCAGCAACCTTCCGATCACTAGACGACCTGCTCTACCTCCTGAGCCAGGCCGCACCATGCCGCCTACTGCTCAACATCTAGTCTACTGCGGAATATCAGGACACTTCTGACCCAACATCTGACTACAAAAAGACTAAACCTCACTTTCATACTGGACCTGGAAAACTGTTCCTTTTCAGTTTGTATGTATACACCTAAATAAAATACATCTCCGACGTGCTTTCACCACATGAACCTTGGCGACCCCGCAGGTCATCTGGGAACGGTTCGCTAACCCTTCCCAGAGTTAGAACACAACACGGTGAAGCAGCATGTAGTTATAGTGATAAACATATAATGCCCCTTTTCCACCGCATGGTACCTCAACTGACTACGCTATTCGACTCTACTTGATTTACTTTTTGGAATTTCGTTTTCCATGGCAGATAGCATCCCCTCACGGCGCGGCCCCACTGGCCATTTGTGGGTGTGTTGACTCGTTTTTGTTTAAAGATTTTAATTATATTTAAATAAATATAAATATAATATTTATCCATCCATTTTTCAAACCGCTTATCCTGCTCTCAGAGTCGCGTGGATGCTGGAGACTATCCCAGCAGTCATTGGGCGGCAGGCGGGGAGACTCCCTGGATAGGCCATCGGACTATCACAGGGCCCACACACACACACACACACACACACATTCATTCCTAGGGGCAATTTAGTATGGCCGATTCACCTGACCTACATGTCTTTGGACTGCGGGAAGAAACCGGAGCACCCGGAGGAAACCCACACAGACACGGGGAGAACATGCAAATTCCACACAGAGGACGACCCGGGACGACCCCCAAGGTTGGACTACCCTGGGGCTTGAACCCAGGACCTTCTTGCCGTGAGGCAACCGTGCTACATTTTTCTTTCAGTTTCCTTTATTTAATTTCTTTTTAACCTACTCCATTCTAGCTAGTTTATCCTCCACAACACCAGAAAACAGAGCGTTCCTCCCGTCTTCTCTGGTGGACACGAGATGTTTGTGGGGAACATCTCCACAGACACACGTCTGAATTTCTCTGTATAACTGTAAATGTGAGGGCTTTCATCAGCGGCTGATGGACTGAACTGTCATCGAGTCACCTCGCTCGGCCAAACCTAGTGACCTCAGGGACATTTATTCACGTGAGAATCTTTTAAGATTGCTTCTTTTATGCCTTCCTGTATGAAATGTGCCATAATCAATAAACTCTCCTTGCTTCACCAGAGCATTTCTATTTTCACAAGTTGGTCACGTCACATAAACTCTAAACTAGAATAAACCCTCATAGCACCTGACACTGGGCTGGATCCGCCCAGAGCCCGGCAGATCCGCATTGGAATCACATCCACCCATGCACCGCCCTCTGCCGATTCCGGCAGATCAATCTCATACGCTCCTAGACCGCCCCGCGCGTCTGGCCAGAGTGTGGCCCCCTAAAGTATCGGCCCATTCTGCAAAAAGAAACTCGGGCAGAACCGTTTTGCGGCTCCGCCCCAGTTGCTGTGGTACATCTGGCCCGGATCTGGCCCAGTTTCATTTTGCTGTCTGGGAAAAATGCTTGACGACAAAATGTCCAGGATTTTTTTTTTGCAGAGCGTGCAGGATCCCTTCCAATAACTGTACATCATGGTGCAGCAAAAATGTACATTACCGAGCCATTTAGCCCCGCATTCAGATTTAAAATCTCACATGGGATTTTTTTTTTCAGAAATAAGGATCACTATCTTGAAAGAAGCACGATTAAAATTACTCTCACCCCATTAATCATTTTCTCGTTAAAAGAAAAATACTCAAGACTTGCTTAATGCATCTGTTAGGTAATCAAACAGCCTGTTATTTTGTTTTATTGTATTATTTTATTTCTTATTTATTTATTTATTTATGTATTTAATGTTTATATTATTTAATATTTATTTATTATTTAATATTTATCTATTTACTATTATTAAATATTTATTCATTATTTATTCTATTTCATTATATTATTGTTATTTATATTGTTATTTTTGCACTGTGTGTTCGGGATGTGGGCTAAAGACTTTGTTTGCCAGTATCTGCAGGAAGAAAAAAAAACATCCAAACATCGGTGAGGTTTCCATCCCACTATTTCCAGTTCTGATTGGTGCATATGAAGCATGACAACGTCTAATTGATTATAACAGTGCCAGCTACTTGGGGAAACCCAGTTGAAAATGAATTTTGGCATTATTCTATCATGCATTTTGACCAGTACTTCGCTTCTGGGGGAAACGTGCCCAGTGCAGCAAACATCCTTGCTTTATGAAAAACCAGTCAGCCGCACAGTATGAATGAATCAACAGGCGGGGCGCATGCAGCAGCAGAACAAACAACAAATTACTTGGTTTCACGTTCCTTTCGGCTGCCCGGGCATAAATAGCGGGACAATAAACGCATCACGCAACATAGGAAGTTGGGGGGGGGGTTTCTGGTAAATCAAACACAAAATAAATCGGGTAGTCAACAATGGGCTCCCTGCGTCCTCGTATTTATTACCCCGGTCCTGCTGCAGAGACACAGCGATTACCATCAGCTGAGCTCTTAATATCCTGAAGACAGACCACGGTACCGAGTTTATCCAATAAGCAGCGGTCTGAGTAAACCTTCTTGGTTTTAAGTCCTGCACGGCTACTGGAAAAAACTACTTCAGAAATAGCAGCTTCTTTATGGGAATGGGGCATTTTTATTTGGATGTGGATCCTGATCATTTTTAGTTGCAGTGTCCTCCAGCATACTCATATTCATATACTAAAATGCTGGTGAGGTCTGGTTTCCTCTAACTACAGAAGGATTATGAAGCGCTACCTAACCACTATGTAGCAAATTCAGGGGTAGTCGGGAAACGAAGCCAGACTGCGCTGACCAGTCAACTAAAGGGTCCGACCTGCCAGCCAAAGGCTAGCGAGTCCAGCCATCTGTGATTGTTGCACTACCCCTTTCCTTTGGCCCCACACTTCAGCGTACCAGCTCCCTCACGCTTCTGGATGCACGTGCTTCCGATGGCCTCACGGTCTCACCATCCCACTTCTGACACCAATGTAGCGAATTCCCGAAGCGAATCACGAAGGAGGGGGGTAGTGTAACGACCACGAATGACTAGACTCGCTAGCCCTTAGCTAACGGGTTGGACCCTTTAGTTGACTAGTTAGTGCAGTCGCCCGTGGTGCGGGCGATCCAGGTTCGCTTCCTGGCTGCCCCTGAATTCGCTACGTTGGTGTCAGAAGTGGCATGGTGAGACAGTGAGGCCATCGGCAGCATGTGCGCCCAGAGGCATGAGGGAGCTGATATGCTGAAGCGCAGGGACGTGATTCCCGAAGGAGGAGGTACTGTAATGAACACGGATGACCAGACTCGCTAGCCGGTTGGCTAATGGGTCAGACCCTTTAGTTGACTGGTTAGTGCAGTCGCCCGTGGTGCGGGTGACCCACCCGGGTTCACTTCCCAGCTGCCCCTGAATTCGCTACAATTACAGCTTCTGTCAATGTTTCCAATTCAGTAATATACATAATTATACATAAGTATATCTTATTAACATAGAGCAATCATCAAAATATGAGTTAGGGTAAATGCTTTAAAAGATGAGAGCAGAACTTAAGAATATAAAAATAAGTAACGCAAAATAGTGATAAACAATGTTTTTAAACCAAGAGTAAAACTAGAGAAAACAACAGTGGACTGTCTTTTCATCAAGTAAAAGGAAGTGCAAACATGTTCAGTTCTAAAATAAGATTTCAAGGAAGACAACAAACTTGAAAGCACGGCTTGATTTATCTGGATGGGTCAGAGGTTGGAGGCTCTGCTGGAGAAACTTCCATCAGCTCAATGTCACTTTCACACCGCTGAGTTTAGTTCAGTTCATCAAAGCTCTGGAGTGACTGCCTGCTTGGCGAATTTCTCTTGGGCAGGTCAGAACACTAACCCCATATCTGCATTCTGCCCTGGTCCGGGTGAAAACCTGCACTTCCAACAGAACTGTGGCGCAGTTCATTTGAAGTGAGAAGGTTGTTTGGACTAATGCTGTGTGTTATATGGGTTGGGCATGTCTGTGAAGGGGTATTTCATGGTGAGAAAGACTGAAGCAACTGAACTTGTCCATCTGTCAACAGTATCAATTATGGGAGGTCTGAGCTCTCCTAGACGCCCCTAAAGAAGCAAACAATTCTCTGTAGGGGACTCAGATATTAAACATCGGGAAAAGAAAACTGTTTTGAATCGTTAAATAATAATGATAGCGAATGATGTACACATGGAAAAATAAAGGTCATGCACAAGCAGAGAAAAGATCTCTGAGATTCACATTTCTGGCAAAATAAACATCTGCGATCTAAAAAAGTCGTCACAAAATAACGCAGAGGCTTTCGTTCCCCGTGCCAAAGCATCTGAACTTATTTGGCCTTGCCGACTTCTCTCACGGAGCAGCTCATGGTGTTATTTGTCTTATGATGTCACTATAGGCACATTGTCTGATGGGGGGAATTATGGCCTCTAACTAAATGTGATTATTTATCCCGTTTCTTGGCAATGGTAACACGATCAGCCGCCGAGGACCAAATCTAGCCATCACAAATTCATTTTAGGATCTAAAAATGGTTATTAAAAAAACAAGCTAATTTAGACATGCCGAATCTAACTGGCGGTCAATGAATAGAATGCTCTTTTTGAGCCCATCTCCACCACCTTGTAGTGGCTGTTTTCATTTTGTTATCCCACCCCTTGGAGAATTGTTGATCTACTGCTATGTTGTCAAGTCATGGGCCGTGTTTCTGTATCAGCTGGGAGACATCAGATAACTGAACTGGAGCACACATCGTTACGCAGTTTTTAATCTATTAGTCGGAGATGATTCCTTGTGACAAAGAGTGGACCCCCCCTGCCAAATAACCGTGTAACTTGTACACTTTCTGCCAGGGAGCGATAAGGCCTCCAAGGAGTCAAACATGTCTCATCTTCTCAGTTGTCACTCCGTGGAAAGAACATTACCGGCATCTTTCTTCTTAGAGTGACACGGTGTATTTGTTGTATTAATTTGTTTCAATCTGGAGTGTGTGTGTACACAACTAATTAACGCCTCAGGTGCTCCAATACACCACTTAACCTTGCCGCTATCGTCTTAAATGGTCTGCTGTGACAGTCACAGGCAGTACTGTCGTGATACCAGCGAGCGAGTTGCGAGCCTTTATTTGCCCACAGGAAATATGCAGGATATTGGATGTTTTGTTTTTTGTTTTGTTTTTTTAGCTATGGCTTGTTGGTGGCAGTGGTTTCCCAGCAAAATATATGTGATCCATTGCTGAGGAAAAAACATCTAAAATCCCCTGTTCATTTTGATCATGGATCATAGCAAGTCATTTCCTGTGTGTGAAGAAATGATCATGTCTTCTTTGCTTAATTAATTGAAAAATTATACAATGTCACTTAATGTGATTGTGAAGAGGTCATGATAATGTTATATTTCCACTCTTTCGTGCTTATGTTGGCCTCTAGTGGCAGGGCACTTTTTTGGGGGGGGGGTTTACCCGTTTTTCTCCCCACCAATTGTATCCGGTCAACTACCCCACTCTTCCGAGCCATCCTGGTTGCTGCTCCACCCCTTCTGCCGATCCGGGGAGAGCTGCAGACTACCACATGCCTCCTCCGATACATGTGGCGTCACCAGCCGCTTCTTTTCACCTGACAGTGAGGAGTTTCGCCAGGGGGACGTAGCACATGGGAGGATAACGCTATTCTACCCAGTTCCCCCTCCTCCCGAACGGACCGACCAGAGGAGGCGCTAGTGCAGCGACCAGGACACATACCCGCATCTGGCTTCTCGCCTGCAGACACGACCCATTGTGTCTGTAGGGATGCCCGACCATGCTGGAGGTAACACAGGGATTCAAACTGGAGATTCCCGTGTTGGTAGGCAACGGAATAGACCACTGTGCTACCCGGACGCCCCAGTGCACCTTTTTTAAATGTATGTAACACTCTGTACACATTTGCTGTTCAAGGTCTTGATAGTCTCATAAATGCAAAAGTGAGATGGAGCTCCATGATCATTGTTTGTGAAGGCATGCCATACATAGATATGTTTATCCCTGCACCTGCTAAACGCAAGCACAAGGCACCGATGATGTTTATCAACAGGCTGTGGTCCATTTCATTAAGAGTGTGAAAGCAAAACTTACAAATTAAAAGGGTTAAGAATTGACCAACATCAAGGATGATTTGAATAAAAACAACAAACTATTAGGTGTGAAAGTGACCTATCCGTTACACTTTCAAATGGCTAAAAGAGACAAAGGATCTCACAATGTTTGGATTCAGGACATTTAGAATTCAGAAATTTAGCTTGACGCTAGTCAAATAATACCCTACAAGTTGCAGATAAAAATTATGAAAGCAATTTCTATTTACACTGGCAGCCAATGATTTGAAGCTAAAAAGGGTTACTTTGAGTCTGGTGGCAACATTTGGGTCTAGCTATTATCTGGACATAGTCTGTGGTCTAAATGGGTGTACACCAAGATCCAGTTATGAAAACAATACAAACAAAAAGAAGAGATCGCAGTTTCAAAGAGGTTAAAGTCCATTAAGTTCTTATAATGAAAATCTTTTAAGTTGTAGAAGACAGACGCACAACAGTTTGAACATGCTTGTTCGCCATTAGACTAAAAATGACTTGACACTTATCCTTATTTCATAATAAGATATTAAAGACACATTCTTGTTAGAGTATCCAGAAAATACATATCCAATACACATGAGTATCTCTGGTGTATTGAAGGGTATATCCCAGGGACTGGTCCTAGAACAACATTTATTCACTATTTATATCAATGTGTCGTGTCAAAAAAGCGTTCCCCATGCACAGTATGCTGATGATACTGTTATATATACTGTGCTATTCCTGCTCAGAATTGAACCTCCTCTCAGTTTCAACAAGCATTCATTATTGTACATGATTTCCACTGTCAGTTTTGTATTTAATGCTGACAAAACTAAACTTACGGTGTTCACTAATTCAAATAAAAGGGTATTGTTAATTCTAAGCCCACACTGGGTGTGTCTGCTCTAACTGAATCCAATTATCAATTAAATGTGATTAACTGGTTGATTGAATAACTAAGGGGGTGCTTACTTTTTCACATAGGGTCAGATGGTGTAGGATAACTTTTTTCCTTAAATAAATAAAATTATCATTTAAAAACTGAATTTTGTGTTTACTTGGGGTTGTCTTCATCCTACATTACATTTTTTATGAAGATCTGAAACACTTAAGTGTGACAAATACGCAAACATAGAGGAAAATGGGGAGGAAGCAAATACTTTTCACAGCATTGTACATTGTGTGTAGATCAAAATAATATTTCCGAAAGAATAGATTTTTAGTTGAAAGGATACGGCAACATTAGTCTTTTTTTTCTTTCTTACATCCTGGGGTGGTAGAAATGATTGTTCTGGTAATATTTTAACAGAGAAGACATCACATGGCTGCTTTAAGGGGGGAAAAAAATCTACTGTATATTTTTATGTCCGGGGATTGCCTACATAATATGGGGGCACTGAGAACACCACATACTGAGAATCATAGACATATTTGGGGTCCAGCATGTGAAAACAATGGAAGACGAGTGGAAGCGGAGAAGAAAAGAGACATGCGGGTGTTAGCCAGCTAAACTCTGGGTAGACTTGTGAGAAGCTGGGACGAGATGTTCTAATAAAACGCTGCCACCTTCAGTCTAACCCACACAAGCATCACGGTGCTCTACATCCACACCTGTTTTTCCTCCTTTTGCGAAATGTGAGAGGGCAGAGACAATCACAAAACGACTGCGTACCTATTCTTTACACATTTGTTCTGGTAGCGGTATAGCACTCAAAATGTCCTAGCCATACCATGTGCACTGTGGTTTGATTTCAACAAAGAGAGGTGAAATTTCAGATCGCTCCTCCACTAGCTATACTCAAAACGTTCTGTAATGTGTCGCGCATATGCTGCATTTCCTGGTTTAAGTTTACTCACCAAGGGGTGAGCCCACACAAGTGCCTCCATTTAGGCAGTAGTCTGTGCAGTGGTTGACTTCGCAGCGCTCTCCTGAGAAGTCTGGCCAGCAGTAGCATCTCCAGTCTCCTTTCTCATTGGCCAGGCAGCGCCCTCCATTCTCACAAAGGGGTCGGCACAGCTCACCTGCAAAACAGCCAAACTCACACAACTTAACTGCGGCTGCTGAATACAACAAACTGTGCTACACTTGTCAGGAGTACTTGCCCTGTCTTTACCGTGCTTATGACCACTAGTGGAATAAGAAGGGTTAGCATTAGGTTTGGGGTTATGTCTGCTATTGACATCATGGGAGTAAACAGGAGTACGCCTACCTGAGATATTGACGTCACTGCAAGTGCCGTTGACCATCACCTTCCCCTCTGGGCAGGTGCATTTGGCGCCCGTTGGGTTGAGCAGACACATGAAGTCACAAGTCATTCTCAGGCAAGGATTGGCCGCTGTAGAGAAACACAACAGTGTCTTGTACCAGAATAAAGATGCATTTTTCTTTGTTTTTATCTAATTTCAATACCAAAACAACCTCTCACGGGCCTCCATAAAAAAATAAAGAAAGAAAGAAAAAAAACTGGCACAAATTCCTTAATGTAGTTCTTTTGAAACTGGTTTGTCATAGTGTAATAATGTATTGCGATAATTATTTTAAATATAAAATAAGGTCTGACTTAACATCAATTTCAGTGTTTCAGTTTGCTTCAGAAATCATGGGGATGAAAGTGGGGGGGGGGGGTGAAAAGGGTTGTTAAGGGTTTTGCAGAAAATGTCAAACTTTCATGTCATAGCTTTTTGCTGGCTGCGCACAACTTCTGGCCATGTACAACACAGCCATCCTAATGAGTCACGGGGGACTGCTGAAGCTGCCCTTTAAGTGAAAAACTTCCACCAAGACTGATCTGTCTGACTCTCTACAACCATTAGCACCACGGACGTGACAAATAAAAAGAGTAGGCCAACAGCACGCGAGAGGTGAGCGGAAGGACACGTCCAGATGCATTGGCCCAATATCGTTGGTTTGATGACTCTGTTCTACACCAAACCAATTAAATCTTCTCGCTTTGGCTATGTATAGTGATACTGAAATGGGAGAGTAGTTCATTGCTGGAAGGGACTTTATACTACGGTTATATACACAATATAGGTGCTAATACACAGTATTTGATATGGAATATTATAATTCCATGAATGAACAAGTATATGGATGTCCTGTAATGCTAGTTCACATACACACAGAATATATATATATATATATATATATCCATCATCCAAGCTGCTTATCCCGACCAGGGTTGCGGGATGCTGCAGCCTATCCCAGCAGTCATTGGGCGGCAGGTGGGGAGACACGCTGGACAGGCCGCCAGTCCATCACAGGGCCGAAACACACACACACATTCACACCTAGGGACAATTTAGTATGGTTGATTCACCTGACCTACATGTCTTTGGACTGTGGGAGGAAACCGGAGCACCCGGAGGAAACCCACGCAGACACGGGGAGAACATGCAAACTCCACACCGAGGACGACCCGGGATGACCCCCAAGGTTGGACTACCCCGGGGCTCGAACCCAGGACCTTCTTGCTGTGAGGTTACCGCGCTACCACTGCACCACCTATATATATATATATATATATATATATATATATAGTATATATAACTCAATATCAAACTAAAAGGAATCAAATCAGAATGAGTTACCATCTTGTTGTTTGTAGCGGTGAGAGATCAAAACATTTGTGGGCTTCTCCACACCCAAATGGAGAAATTCCACAGATTGTTTGCCATACTTGTGGATCCTGAATGTCTCATGTTTCAGCTCAGTTCCATAGATGTAGTCTTCAAATATATCGATTCTGTACGGCTGCGAGATTCCTGTGAATTCAGCAAAGGAATGGGATTAGATAACGTCAACAAGTGACCACTTCCACACACAGGCACCTTTGCTTTAATGGTGGTTTGTGTCCCGAGGCTGGCAGAAATGTGCTGTGTGGGCAGACGGAGCTCCACAAACCTCGTTTAGAGGCTTTTTTGCTGCAAAGCTACACAAACAGTGTTACTGGTGCAACATTTTGATAAAAGCGGTTGAAGAAAAGAAAAACAGCAACAACAATAGTATGTGCTTAGAGAGAGGAGCCATGTTTTGTTGGCTGGGTTTGGACTCACCGTGTCTTTCACTGATTGTCACCAGAGGGTCCGAACCATCCAATCTCATGCTCCCTATTTCTGAGAGCTCAGGATCAGCCCAATACAAGCGCTGGTTGAAATAATCAATGGCCAGCCCTGGGGGAGGATGAAGGGAAGAGATTTATTTGCCTTATGAATTGTACGACGGTCAATATGGAGCCCTTCATTCCAGCAGACCCCTAAGGATTTAAAAGTAGCCCCCCCCCCTATTTGTTTATTTATTTTACTTTAAATATTTGTACAGAATTGCAGTTAAGCTGTCAAAGTTAAACATATGCAGCAGACCGAGTGTGGGGCCGATTACTTATTTATTTTTCGTCTTGCCCCTTTTGGCGCCTCACTTTTTAATATGCACTAGTCGAAGGTCTTGCATCAAAACAATATTAACTTTACAATATTGTTTTTTTCTGCTTTTTTATGACAGCATTTTAGCATTGTGCCCTACATTAGATTACAAACCAGACTGGTATTGCTTTTTTTTTTCCTCATACATGTCTGACTAGATAATTGAGCACCTGGCTAAAAGGATTAAATAGGTTTGTGTTTTTCCACGGATGATGAATTCCTCCTTCTGTGAATAAGACAGAACACAGATCCCCTGAATTAAAGGAGGCCAGAGCAGTTCCTCATAACTAGATCAGCACTAAGTGCCTCACTGAGGAAAACCCAACAGGTTTACAGTGACTCAAATACATTCATACGTATGTATTATTTCCCTGGCCCTATTTTCTTATATATATATATATATATATATATATATATGACTACCATCTGAGAGCCCCTACTTGCTTGCTGCTGTGGACTGCATGGACAATACTAAGCTACTCAGATATCCATTTAAATATATTAAATATATATATTTCTCCCCAATTTTGGCAAATTACCTCACTCTTCTGCTCCACCCCCTCTGCCAATCCGGGGAGGGCTGCAGACTACCACATATCTCCTCTGATACATGTGGAGTCGCCAGCCGCTTCTTTTCACCTGACAGTGAGGAGTTTCGCCAGGGGGACGTAGCGCGTGGGAGGATCACGCTATTCTCCCCAGTCCCCCCCCCCTCCGAACAGGCGCCCCGACCGACCAGAGGAGGCGTTAGTGCAGCGACCAGGATACATACCCGCATCTGGCTTCCCACCCGCAGACACGGCCAATTGTGTCTGTAGGGAAGTAACGCGGGGATTCGAACCGGCGATCCCCGTGTTGGTAGGCAACGGAATAGACTGCAATGCTACCCGGACGCCCGGATGTTTGAATCTTTTCATTAAAACTTGGCATGTGTTCATGCATACATATTTCTGTATACACTGATGTGCACACAAAAGAGAGAAAAAGGTATTCTCTATACAGAATACATGAAAAAATAGGTTAAGGTTAAAAGTTAAAAAAAAACAAAACTATTTATCTAGCTAACGTATGAGCTTTAAAGGGAAATAGCTACCAGTGGGTCTCCTGAGGTTTTTCTCTAGGAGCACTCTTCGCAATGAGCCATCCATGGCTGATTCCTCTATATGGGAGTGATCTCCTATTACACTCCAATACATCATCCTGTGAGGGACAAGGAGAAAGTTGCCTCTGACACCACGGCTTCACGGGTAACTGTAGACTCCATGTGTAGAGACACTCATTCAATGTGTGCATGCAATTAGATTCAATTTAAATTCACATCAGACACATACGTGGGTCCATATCGGTATAAAACTAATAAACACAATATGAGGACAACAACACAAAGATGTAATCAGTGCAGCTCACAAGTCCGCGGGGATTATAACACACACGGACATTTATTCCAATCACAGAAAGGCGGATCAGTTCGTGATGGTCCAGATGAACTGATCCACCTTTCTGTGATTTTTTTTTACTTGGATTATTGAGCATGCATAAAGACATTTCTTCCAATGTGTCCAAATACAACAGCACCTTTGTGTCACTTTGTGTCGGCTCAGTTAAGGTCATTATAATTACTTTTTTCTTTTTTTTGGGGGGGGGGGTTCCCCCTTTCTCTCCGCAGTTGTGCTTGGCCAATTTCCCCACTCTTCCGTCGCTGCTCCACCCCCTCTGCCGAGCCGGGAAGGGCTGCACACTACCACATGCCTCCTCCAGTACATGTGGAGTCACCAGCCGCTTCTTTTCACCTGACAGTGAGGAGTTTCACCAGGGGGACGTAGCGCACGGTATTCCCCTCAGTTCCCCCTCCCCCCTGAGCAGGCACCCCGGCGACCAGAGGAGGCGCTAGTGCAGTGACCAGGACACATACGCACATCCGGCTTCCCACCCGCAGACATGGCCAATTTGTGTCTGCAGGGACGCCCGACCAAGCCGGAGGTAACACGGGAATCCGAAACGGCGATCCCCCGTGTTGGTACGCAACGGAATAGACCGCCACGCCACCCGGACGCCCATGATTGCATTTTTTGAATCAATTAATCAACACATAAATTTGCACATAAAGTCCTGCTTTCATGCTCAACACAGCATGAAAGGTGGGAACATTACCAGTCACAAACACGACTTGCTGTCCTCCATCTTGGGAGCTTGAGCAACATTCTGAATGCATCATTAAATGCCACCTGAAGCTTTTTCATTTTTGTTTTAATATAACTGCACCACTGGTGGGCTGTTTAGAATGGAGTGCAGCCCTAAAAAGGGCTATTTTAACATCATCTGTCAACACATGAAGTTTGCGTGCCGGCATATTGGTTTGTGCATACAGTTTGCAACACTGGCGCTGCACATCGTCATCACCACATAGATCATTACTGATGACGTGACCCAAATATCTTACTTCGTTCACCACGTTTAGCGCCTGGTCTGGTATAAAGATGGCATTGCATCGTACGCAGTTCAGGGGATAACAGGTAAGACAGAATAACACAGGTGCCTTGCTGCAGTATTTCCCTAAAGATGACACACACGTCATCTGTAGGGAAATACTGCAGCATGTGCTTTCAGCATTGCATGGAAACACGAATTCAACAACTGAAGAAGTTAACGAAATGCCAAAGGGCTCCTTACCCTCGGGCTGGGTTGACAGCGATGGCATAAGGTTCTCCTGCTATGTCGGTAATTAAGCGGGTGCAATTAGGTCCCTTGAGCTGGCCCACATTTATGGAGTACCTTAGTTTAGTCCAGTGGGCTGTGTAATAGCTGAACCAGTGCATTCGAGAGTGGTCTGTCCAATACACGTTGCCTGTGATCCAGTCGGCAGACACATCCCTTGGGCGACGGAAATCTGAACACTGGAAACAGCAACGGCCAAAAGACAGGTAATCCACTCACTTCTGGGTAAAGATAAACTGCTGTTTACGATGACGTGAGTTATTTAGTAACGTGCAGTCTGCCTTATGAGTCAAACTGCCGTCAAAAATTCATACATGTTGTTTGCAATGCTCTGAAATAATCTGGGTTGGCAATACCCACCTTTTGGATTAGGTGAAAGCTAAATCTGAGACTTGGATAAACTAAGAGCAATATTCTGCTAACCATGCTGTTGTGTTTATTAAATGATACAGTACATAATGTCATAGGAGCGCAGTGAAAAAATTACTTCAACATTGTCTCAGCAGTAAGAGGTAATTGCTAAGACTGGCTATGGAATACACACAAATCCATGCATCCCTTATTATGGCAGTAATAAGTCAGAAAATAACACATCCTATGTCCTTTTTAGGAATAAAGTTCATAATCCACCCACAGCTTGCATATACTTACAATGTTTCTGACATTAGTTTTAGTTTGACTTCTGTCTAGGGTTTCTTTGTAAAAAAGTCCACCAGGGTTAAACTGGGTAGCCCAGATAAACTTTTGGTGGTGAACCAGAGCATCCATTCCGATGATGCGGGCATTGTCCTCGATGCGAGTGAGTAGTTTGTGTCCATGGCTCTGGTTAAATGGATACACAAAACTTCGGATTTCAGTGTCATTAGCTATGTAGAGCACTCGTTCTTCTGGTCCTGCCCGATGCGTAATTAATATGCAAAAAAAATGAAAAGTGGCTAAATTCCATTGGGGGTATTAGACAACAATTTGAGCACAGTATAAAGATGTCAAATTTAATATTGTGCACTAAATCACATGTATTGATCAACAATGACAACATATCAGTAATTTAACAATAATTCTTTAACTTCAAAGCATCAAAGTCAAATGGAAATGAATAAACATTAAGATTTTTTTTTTTTTTTAAAGAACAGCTACTTTGCAGTTAACATTGAAAATCAAAGCTCTGGGCACCTACCTTTGGCTATGCAGTTGCCACTGATCTCTTTATAATTGCGATCACATGTGCACTTATAAGATCCTTTAGTGTTTGTGCAATAGTGAGCACATGTGTCAAACTGGAGACACTCATTGATTTCTGAAAGAAAAAGAAAAGAAGGAAATGAGCGCTTGTGTGGAAACAAGCTGTTCTGACATTCTTGCCGTGACCAATTATTTATCAAAATAAAATTGTTTAATTATGTATTTAAATTATTATCATTTGGTGTCATCATCATTGAAGACAGTAGAGCTCATATTAAAACACAAATTCGGGGCATCCGGGTGGCGTGGTGGTCTATTCCGTGGCCTACCAACACGGGGATCGCCAGTTCAAATCCCCGTGTTACCTCCGGCTTGGTCGGGCGTCCCTACAGACACAACTGGCCGTGTCTGCGGTTGGGAAGCCGGATGTGGGTATGTGTCCTGGTCGCTGCACTAGCACCTCCACTGGTAGGGTCGGGGCACCTGTTCAGGGGGGAGGGGGAACTGGGGGAAATAGCGTGATCCTCCTATGCACTACGTCCCCCTGGTGAAACTACTCAGTCAGGTGAAAAGAAGCGGCTGGTGACTCCACATGTACCGGAGGAGGCATGTGGTAGTCTGCAGCCTTCCCTGGATGGGCCGAGGGGGTGGAACAGTGACTGGGACGGCTTGGAAGAGTGGGGGTAATTGGCCAAAAAATTCAATTGAGGAGAAAAAGGGGGAGAATTAAAAAACACACACACACACACACACACACACACACACACACACATTGGGAAGAAATAAACCACCTGCAGCACAGCACAGAGTTGGGCAGAGGCCTAAAGCCGTGGCGGCAACGCGACATGCAAAGTCATGTTTGAGAAAGAAAAGCGTGAGCCTTATTCTATTTCCCCTGCACATGAGCTGGCAGTGACCCGCAGTTGAAGAGGAAATTATATATCAAGTCAGTAAAAGGCAATTTCACTATGAACCGAAGCAATAACTACCCAGCACACAGCCATTAAATTTGAAACAAGGAACGGGGTCCGGGGGCTGATTGAATAATTGTAGCTATCGTCTCCCAAATCTAAATTACAGAATGCAAAATCACTATGACTACTAAAGTTAAGTGGAAGTAAGACAAACAAAGGTATCCACAGTAAGTTGGGGGAGATCATGAGATTTCAATAATATTCAGGGAACACAATGACCTTGATATCTGTGTTTATTTCAACCAGACTACTGACCTATTGCATTGACAGAGGGGCTATGAGGGAAAGGAAAAAGGTGTTCGTACCTTCACACTGGCCCGTCTTCTGGTTCCTCTTGAAGCCGGGCTTGCACTGGCATATCGTATTAACATTCGTTTGATTGCAAACCGCATCCTCCCCGCATGGATTTGTCTTCTTTCCGCAAACATCTCCGCTGGAAACTGGAATTAAAGACGGGACTTTGATTACATACCCATGGTCCCCTATGTATCTTAAGACACCTGCTGTGCCTTCCTTTTGAAGTGCGAAAGCCAAGAGGGCAATGATCGTCTTTCATATACCATACAACAGGGCCATACATATATTATCATACATAACCAAACACCACGTGATCCAAAATATGCCAGGTGGTGCCACCGCAGCGCCGTTAGATAAAGCCGTCCGGTATGACTGTTGGTGCCGGCGGGTGTCTACATACAGGCCTTGCAGTCCTGCTCGTCCGAGCCGCTGTCCCCACAGTCGTTGAAGAGGTCACACTGCAGCTGGGCCGGGATGCAACGCTGGTTTCCGCAGGTGAACTCCGTCTTGCCGCAAGGGCGAGGTTTGCCGGCCACGACCTCTGCTTCCGCACAAAGAAAATGCCGGGTCAAAAGGACAGCATATCTGACAGAGATCTCTACGGACTACAAGGACAGACATTTGAATGCAGCACCTTGGACTCGAGAGCGAGCGGGGGGCGCTCCGAGTTTCCAAAAGGTGCCGGAGAGAAAATGCCCCGGCATTTGCAAGATAAGCGGGTGCTCGTATCTCTCCTTCACGCGTGTCGTGTCATTTTTACTTTTACCGACAACACAAGGGCTGAGGGAGTGCACTGCATCCTCACCGCACTCCTCCTCGTCCGAGTTGTCGCCACAGTCATCCACTTTGTTGCACACTTGATCGCTGCGCAGACACACCCGGTCGTTCCTGCAGCGGAAAGGCCTGGTGGGAGGGCACGGCAGCTTGGCTAAAGACAAAGAAAGACCAACGTTGAATTTCCACAACTTTGTCAACTTTTTGTAAAAAAAAAGAGAAATGCACCAAAAAAAAACATTCAATAAAGAGAACGTCCCTGAACTCAATATCCTGACAAATTACTTGGAGGGAAACAGAAAAGTAATTGCGTAAAATATCCATTAACAAAGCGCAGTCTTGAGAGGGAGAGACGCTGATTCGACCCACCACACATGTCGGCGTCTTCGTCGGAGTTGTCTCCACAATCGTCCTTGCCATCGCACACCCAAGTGTGGAGCTTGCACAAGGTGTTGTTGCAAACGAATTCATCAGCACGGCAAAAGAAAGTGCCTGCAATTACA
Organism: Lampris incognitus; assembly: GCF_029633865.1. Lineage (NCBI taxonomy): Eukaryota > Metazoa > Chordata > Actinopteri > Lampriformes > Lampridae > Lampris > Lampris incognitus. The sequence continues at coordinate 43,047,289 of NC_079221.1, forward strand.
CAGACGAGTGGTGAACGCTCTTCCTCACAGTTACCCCCCCCCCAAAACTGTGAGCTCATTAACTTTGGTATGATATTGCGCTCAAGGTTGTGAAAGATACAGCACACAAAAAGCACCGAGCGAGTGACTGACGGCAGGATGTTTTTATAGTCTGATTTCGAGAGCCAGGTTCATGATCATTTTCCAATATCATCTGAAAATGGTTTCTGCCTCTATCCAAACCTGCTCCTAACCATCCCGTCCCCCACTGTAACCCTCCGTTATGTTATCACTCCTTTATCGCTCACTTTATGGCAGATGTTGATGCAACGATCCACATGAGTCATTGTGTTAAGAGGCCAAAAATGACTGATGTGTGAGTATACTGAAAATCACTCCTGCTTCCCGACAGCGAGGAGAACCCGTGACCCGTGAAACAATAATGCAGCCTCTCGCAGTGTGCTAGCCCACACGTGTCATGTGACCGGCTGAGAGCAGCTCGTACCCTGACCGCAGTGTTCCTCGTCGCTGTGGTCCACACAATCGTACACATCATCGCAGCGCCAGCGCCGGGGTATGCAGTGGGCTCGGTTCAGACACAAAAACTCATCCTCTCTGCACTCCTTCACACAGCCGATCTGCCCAAGGGGGAGACAAGAGTACATTAGCAAATAACGCCCTTTTATTTTTATTTTGATATATACTTTAATGATCCCCGTAGGGAAATTACGCTCTGCATTTAGCCCATCCTAGCTGGGTAGCTAGGAGCAGCGGGCAGCCGCCGTGCAGCACCCGGGGACCAACTACAGCTCGTCTTGCCGCGCCTCGGTCAGGGGTGCAGACAGGAGTATTAACCCTAGCATGCATGCCTTTTGAATGGTGGGGGAAACCGGAGCACCCACAGAAAACCCACCGCAGACACGGGGAGAACATGCAAACGCCACACAGAGGACGACCTGTGTGGAAATGACAAAGTCTACCTGACCTGGGATGATCCCCAAGGTCGGACAACGCCAGGGTTCAAACCCAGGGCCTTCTTGCTATGAGGTGACAGCGCTAACCACTGCCCCACCGTGCTGCAATGTATTTATTTCTTTAATTTATTGAGTTTATAAAAGGGCGTCTGGGTAGCGTAGCAGTCTATTCCATTGCCTACCAACACGGGGATCGCTGGTTCGAATCCCCGTGTTACCTCCGGCTTGATCGGGTGTCCCTACAGACACAATTGGCCGTGTCTGCGGGTGGGAAGCTGGATGTGGGTATGTGTCCTGGTTGTTGCACTAGCGCCTCCTCTGGTCGGTCGGGGCGCCTGTTCGGGGGGGGAATAGCGTGATCCTCCCATGTGCTACGTCCCCCCCTGATGAAACTCCTCACTGTCAGGTGAAAAGAAGCAGCTGGCGACTCCACACTTATCGGAGGAACATGTGGTAGTCTGCAGCCCTCCCTGGATCGGCACAGGGGGTGGAGAAGAGACCAGGACGGCTCAGAAGAATGGGGTAATTGGGCAGGTACAATTGGGGGGGGGGCAAAAAAATCCCCCCCCAAAAAAATATGAATTTTATGGAAGATGTTGAACACAATGCATGCCAACTTGTGTGTTCATCGTTCCATTCTTCATCCCAAAACCCTCACTGTAACCGTGACAAAGCAGGCGGTTTTATTTATAAAGGCCCTGAATCACAGTTACAATCTCAGAGTGATTTATTTTGACATCACATTCTCCAAAAATGGGTAGATAAAGTAGGCAACAGTGAATGATAGTTGTTTTTTTTCTCCTTCTGAATAGCCGACTATGTATTGGTCGTATTTTAAAACACAGAAAACAAGCTGGAGGCGCACAACTTAAGTAGAGGCACTGCTGGACAACACTCACCTCATCTGAACCATCCAGACAGTTGTCGTGTCCGTCACACCGGAGGCTTGCTGACACACACCCACCGCTGTCACAGACATACTCGTTCAAGGAGCACGAGGGGGCGGCTGAGGACACGCACATAAAAACAGCATGGTCACAAATAAACCCACGATCTCAACAGTAGTAGCAAGTGCTTTTCTTTTCAAAACTCGAGATTTATCGTGATACCGTCGCTCTCAGTTTGTAAAAAACATGCACGATCACATCATAGTATGTCAGAGTGACAATGCAGTGCTGAGGGAAAACCTGTCTCTAAGTAAAAAATGTCTTCCCCCCCCGGGCCAAAGACAGCTTGTTGTGTGCTACCCACTGCTGAATGAAGTGCTTTTAGTGGCTGCTTCAAACTACCTGTGGAGTCGTGACCGGTGGAGCGCAGCAGCGCAGGTCAGAGGGCAGCACTGCAGCGAGCTCTGTCTCTACACTACTGTTCTGGTATTAGGGGGACGCCTGCTATAAAGCCCCACCCAGCCATAGTCTTTACTGAAGAAGGGAAAATGGAGGAAAAAAAATCTTTATAAACAGCCAAATTTCCCACCCTCTGAATTCCTTGATCACCCTGGATAGTTCTGAAAAAAACAAAACAAATAAAAAACCAAAACTAGTTGTTAGATACAGGGCTCCCGTGGGGGTCATCAAAATCTGACTTTTCCTGCTGTTAATCGATGTAAGGAGTGTGGATGTGATCCGTCACTCGCCATTTTTTTTTTGTAAAGTGACGACAGAGTAGGAAGGGGGCTGTCACCAGTGAACGCCTCTTTTTTCCAGCAGCAAGCGGTTTAGCCCCAGTGTCAAGCTCACCCAGCCACACCCACACCACCGCCCTGAATTTCAGTGGCCAATAGCTATGAAATCATAAAACCACCCGTGTTCAAAATGTGCTCAGGAACAGCATAAACGTATCTCCTTAAAATGTCTTAAATTTGATAATCAGAATTTTAGACCTTAAAAAGTCTTAAATTTGATCTACAGTGTGTGTCTTTTGGTCTTAGATATGACTCGGTAGGTCTTAAAACGATAGCTTCTCTGTATCAGGTTAAATGTGTCTGAGGCAAATGTCCGGGCTGCAACGTAAGCGCTCCAGTAAACCAGTTCCGCTCCAATAACCCGTATCGAAAGAAAACAAAATGGAACCAACGGCCATTACTTTGCAGCTCCCCGGTCAATTTATCGGAGAACACCGAACTAGTGTTTTGCGTTTGTATCCTGTAGCGCAGTGTTTCTCCCCTAGTGGTCCGTGGTGTAATTGCAAGGGGTCCGTGAAAATAAAATATCTTTAAAAAAAAGATCCTATGACATTTATAGAAATAGGATTATTTTACTCAAATGCGACTGAGACCTTTATCTACCTAAACTATAAAGGATAACAGGACTTTTTTTCTCTAATTACCTCTGTTTCACAAGTGTAATTTATTGTATTTTAATAAGAGATCTCGCTCCCGTTTGCATTGTTAAAAGTTATTGCATAAAAATTCTGTTGTTACATATATCTGAAAGTTACTGAATACATATTCTGTTTTGTTACATATATCTGAAAGTTACTGCATACATATTCTGTTTTGGTACATATATCTGAAAGTTACTGAATACATATTCTGTTTTGTTACATATATCTGAAAGTTACTGCATAAGAATTCTGTTTTGTTACATATATCTGAAAGTTACTGCATAAGAATTCTGTTTTGTTAACTATATCTAAGTTACAACTGAAAGCTCTTATTTTTGCCCCAAAGAGTGAATAATAATGCAATTTAAAATGCAGTTTCCACTGTTTCTATCAAATTGCAACCCCCCTCCCCCAAGATCAGGTGGAGGGGTCCTCAGGGTAGATCAAAAATACGCAGGGGGTCCAGGACCCCAAAAAGGTTGAGAACCACTGCACTAGCGTGTGTCACGCTGTCAGTCCGAGCCGAGAGCTAAATGAATGCCAGAGTCTTTAACTTCTGTCTGTTACTTTTCTAACTTCACGGGGAAGTGCAAGTCCAACTACCGGTGGCAGGAGAAAAGCACATTTAAGTGCTTGGTTGAAACCGGCGGAGGGGGATTGTTTTTGAAGCCCGCTGCATCTTATGCAAGAAGACTGTTAAACTCGGGGCATTGGGGGTAAAGGCTTTAGAATCGCATGGTCGGTCAAGAGAAACACAAGACCCCACCTGAAAAGCCCACAACAAACGGCTGCCATCTGTTCGCTGTTCGCCACTGCTGCGGGAGCATCGAGTGCAGCGGCTCCCGTAACAACATCAGGAGTAATCGACCTCCGGACGACGTTTGGGTCTACGCCAACCCCAAAAGCGGAGGTGCTTTGGATGCCAAGTGCCTACGTCACGATATTTGGCGTAGCGGAGTGCGTCAAGAGAGACCTCCATTCTTTTTTTATAAATATGCTTTTATTTTTAGCCAAGTTTCATATACATAAATGTAAATTCCCCAACAGAAAGCCTCAACTCTTTGCACCCAAAAAAGAAGTTGAACAATATATAAGGACCATCTCTACTTCAAAAAACACAAAGGATTTAAAAACTATCAACACTTGCAAATCTCCGAATCTGTTTTACATAAAATGTGATCTCACCTTTATTTACTTATTTATTTCTGTTATTTATTTTTTTTATAATTTACTTTCTCTTTTATGTCTTTATTGTTTTTTATCTTCTATCTATTGTTTTTGTGGTGTCTCGTGTGTCTATTTTGCTCTGTTTGAACGTATTTGAAGTATCAATAAAGTAAGAAAAAATCAAGAGAGACCTCGTCTCTAAAGTAAACAACGGTCCGTTCGTGCTCGTGTCTGATTAAAGTTTGAACCAGATGACCAAAACCAAGCAGCTGTCCCCAAACTCCATTCCTACCCCCCCACCACCACATAATCAGTGATCTGTAGGAGGGGCCTGGACTGGAGTTATTTTCTTACTGCGTGCTCATTGAGAGAATTGTTCTGGTGGAACATGGAGTTGTTCCCGTTGAACGTTAATGAATTAACTTTGTAAGTAATTCCAGGGCTTTTTTTATTCTTTCATAGTGATTTTCCTTCATTCTTTTTTTTTTGTGTGCCGTGAAATAGGCCTCAAATTTTATTCAACGTGGTCTTAAAAAGTCTTAAATTTAACCTGCAGGAACCCAGTAGACAGTAGGTGCACAATTGTTTGGAAATAAGAGCGCCTTCATGTGACACTTGTGCTGCTCAGATATGTGTTAACCCGCCCCATGAGTTTTTACAGGCATTGAAAGTTTATGGACTGGAAAGATTTGGGACTGTACCTGTCCCCTGGCAGTTCCGCTCATCCTCTCCTGTCTTACAGTCCTCTTGACCATCGCACAGCCATTTCAGCGAGATGCAAAGGTTGTTGTGACAGCGAAACTGGTCATCTGCACAGCGCGCCTCGCAGTCCCTCTGCAGACACACATCACATGTTCAAGTTCAAAAACAGCAACAAACTGTACTTTAATGGGGGGCGTCCGGGTAGCATAGCGGTCTATTCCATTGCCTACCAACACAGGGATCGGCGGTTCGAATCCCCGTGATACCTCTGGCTTGGTCGGGCATCCCTACGGGCACAACTGGCCGTGTCTGCGGGTGGGAAGCCGGATGTGGGTATGTGTCCTGGTCGCTGCACTAGCGCCTCCTCTGGTCAGTCGGGGGCTCGGGGGAATAGCGTGATCCTCCCACGAGCTACGTTCCCCTGGTGAAACTCCTCACTGTCAGGTGAAAAGAAGCGGCTGGCGACTCCACATATATCGGAGGAGGCATGTGGTAGTCTGCAGGTCTCCCCGGATCGGCAGAGGGGTGGAGCAGTGACCGGGATGGCTCAGAGAGCGGGGTGATTGGCCAGGCACAATTGGGGAGACAAAGGGGGCAAAAAAAAAAAATACAACCCCCCCCCCCCAAAAGAAACTGTACTTTAATGAAGCGGTCCTCTGGAGCCCTTTAAACATATACTGAAGTAAAAGTATTGACTGTTAAATGAACTCGAGTACATATCCATGTTCATTCTCTCAGTGTCCTTGCAGTTGAGTGCTTGACAACATTCCACTGAGCTAAATGGTTCAGTAATGCAGACATGCTCGCTGCGATTATCTTTTCTCTTCAGCTAGTTTGAGATGCGTGTTTTGCGAATTGTCGGTCTTTTCTTGCTTGTACGCTTTTCATCAAGTGAACTAGAATTTGTGTTTGATAAGTTAAGGGCGAAGAATAGAACATTTAGTAAACTCTACTGGAGAAAAATATCAAGTACATGCAAGCAAAGTGCATGGAAACCTTTCATCAAGTACAGGACCTAAAAAGAGAGAGAGAAAAAACAAACAAACAAAAAAACAACCTAGATACTGGTCATCCCTGCCTATGGTGGCCTTTCAAAAATAAAATAGCTGGGTAGATGAGTCATGATGGCCATTTCTGATTATTATTTGGAATGACCATTGTGGATTTTTATACTTGAACGGCAACTCTCCCTGTTCAACACTGACCCAGAAAGCCGGCGTTGGGCATACATAGCAATGGGTTATTGATGGCTACATTGTTATGCAGAAGGAGGATTATATATAAAATCAGTGTGCAAATGTTTAACAGAGCAATAAATTAGCCAGCATAATGAATTATTATAACAAGTCTTTGTCCTTGAATTATGCATCACAGAGTGATTCATTTCTACTGATTGGGCCCTTTTTTAAAGAATCATTCAAGCCTGCAAAAATGTTTCTGCCCTGTGCAATGCTACATGACGGCATATTTAAGTTAATTTCTTCTCAAATTTGAAAAGGAGGACGCATAATGATTTTCTACCACATTGGATAAGGTGGGTATTTACAGTCAGAGAACAAGAAAGCCAATTTTCAAGCATTACACATAAAAAAAAAGAAAAAGAGAGAATTGGGCATATTTGTGTATGCCGTGATCACTCTGTGCTGCTGGTGTATAAAGGGGATTAGCTTTTACTGGAGCCACTGAATATGTTACATTTCATATATGAGCACGATGGAAGGCAAATGAGTTCAACACAGTGATATTTTCCATCCAAGACAATAATTGTGTAGGTTACATAATTTTTTTTACTCCCTCAAATGAGGATTTATTGCTTTGTGTGAAGAGATGGAACACTGAGTCTCGGTGACCGTGGCATCATTACCAATATTTAAGAGCCTGCACACAACACTTCATACTGTGTGACAGTGTCTGTGTGTGTGTGTGTGTGTGTGTGTATACATACACACACACACGTATGTATGTATGTACGTATATATATATACATGTGTGTATGTGTATGTATGTATGTATATATATATATATATGTGTGTGTATGTATATATATGTGTATATATATATACGTGTATATATACATGTGTGTGTATATATGTGTGTGTGTGTGTATGTGTATATATATATATATATATATATATATATATATATACACACACACACACACACACACACACACACACACACACACGCTATCTATTTTCTAGAGATAATTTTTCCAGGACTTTTCCAGCACATTTTCAGTGATGACCTAGCTGGTATGACAGACAGGGATGGCACTAATATGTTCCCCTCTGTGGAAGTCTGATTTAAAAGACGTGCAGTCTATGGCTATAATTTATCTATGAAATCATCTCTTACATGCTTAGAAATTATGACAAATTGCCCAATGACTGCTGGGATGGGATCCAGCACCCCCGCGACCCTGACAGCGGTTTCGGATAATGGATGGATGGATGATCATAGAATAATGCAGGTGAGAAATAAGGGAAATACTTGTTTTGGGGAGCGCCGATAGATCGCTCAGTAGTTAATTCGAAGCTAAAGGAAAATAGAAGAATGTTCGAATAAATTTTCCAGGACAACACGAGATTTTCCAGGACATTTCAGTTTTTCTTTCATTTTCCAGGTTTTCCAGGATGCGTAGGAACCCTGCTTATGTCCATCCATTATCCACACCGCTTATCCTGCTCTCAGGGTCGCGGAGATGCTGGAGCCTATCCCAGCAGTCATTGGGCGGCAGGCGGAGAGACACCCTGGACAGGCCGCCAGGCCATCACACAGGGCTGACATACACACACACACATTCACACCTAGGGACAATTTCGTATGGCCGATTCACCTGACCTACATGTCTTTGGACTGCGGGAGGAAACCGGAGCACCCAGAGGAAACCCACACAGACACGGGGAGAACACGCAAACTCCACACAGAGGACCACCCGGGACGACCCCCAAGTCTGGACTACCCTGGGGCTTGAACCCAGGACCTTCTTGCTGTGAGGCGACCGTGCTAACCACTGCGCCACCGTGCCACCCACCCTGCTTACGTATCCTCCTAATTTCCAATAATTGCTTTTACAATGGTTCCAGTTATGTCTGTTCCCCTGGTTACAATTTCAATTATGTCTAAATGCTAACAATGCAGATAAAAAAAGTTAATGAACACTGTAAAAGGAGCTCTAAGTAGTGCATATTGCACAAGACAGCCGTGCTTAATAACTGGGACATTAGAACATTCAGGGGGAAACTGGATACAAGGAAAAGATTACTCAAAGACTGACCTCGTCTGAGTTATCCACACAATCATAATCTCCATCGCAGCGGAATCGAGACGAGATGCAGTCTCCATTAGCACAGGCAAAGTCCTTGTGGTTACAGGTTACCGGCTCTGAGTCGAGAAAAACACAAAACATACACAACATCACGAACAGCTTATTTCGTTTGCAACGCAATACAAGGACACACACAACACACTTATCTACCATTACTCGATGGCAAAAGCTTTGTGTTTAGCATCACATGCTAATTCTTTGGCAATAACCATGCGTTAGCTAATTAGTCGGGTTTTTTTGTGTTGCGATCGGACGAACTGGCACGGCCGCCCACCATATAAATACATTCACAGGCAGTCTCGCGCCAGCGAGGACAGCTCACTCCCTGAAGCCCAAAAAATCTGGCAAATGCTACTGTACCCATTTAGAGCGAGTCTGAGTCCTTGAGGACGATATCAGAACATTTAAACAGCTGCATCAGATCCAAAGCCCGGGCCCTCCTCTTGTTATCAGGGACTGGTGGGTAAGACAGGCCGTGTGTCGTGAGTAGTGCTGCGAGGGAGGCTCCCAGCAAGTAATGCAGCGCGGCGTGATTTGTAGCTTCTCGGTCTGCTGACCCACCTATTTAATTCTTTACCATCAAATACTTGGCTGGCCTTTATTTGCATTTTATGTGACATTAACACGTACTGGAAATGAGCACCTTATAAATCACAAAACTCCTGCACACTCAGCACCTCCACTAATACAATATGCATGCATGTGCATGTGCAAGCACACAACCGAAAGCCCTGCATACAAGGACGTATATGTACAGAACAATATGGCTGCTAAGGACGTCCGGTGGTGCGGCAGTCTATTCCGTTGCCTACCAACAAGGGCATCGCTGGTTCGAATCCCCGTGGGAAGCCAGATGTGGGTATGGGTATGTGTCCAGGTCGCTGCACTAGCACCGTGTGATCCTGCCACGCGCTACGTCCCCCTGGCGAAACTCCTCACTGTCGGGTGAAAAGAAGCGGCTGGCGACTCCACATGTATCGGAGGAGGCATGCGGTAGTCTGCAGCCCTCCCCGGATCGGCAGAGGGGGTGGAGCAGCGACCAGGATGGCTCAGAAGAGTGGGGTAATTGGTCAAGTACAACTGGGAGCAAAAGGCGGGGGCGGTGGTGGGAGGGAGGTGTCTGCTGGTTAAGTGGTGCCATTTCATAGATATGATAGAAGAAAAAAAACCAAACAAACAAAACTTTTATTCGATTAAAAGCGATGAGGAAAATCCAAACCAGCGGGGACGCAAAACCTCGGGAAATGTCTGATCCAAAATGCTATCGCGGGCTTGGGTGGCTGAACCTCGTTCTCGGAGGCACAGAGCAGACAACGGTGAACCCCTGAAGGGTAGAGTCGAGCCTGAAAAGGGGCTGGCGTACTTTGATAGCAAGAAAGAGTTGCCACGGTGTACAGATAAAAGTGTGCGGGGGAGGGGAGGGGGAGGGGGGGGGGAGAGTCACGTATCTTCAAACAGTTTCAATCCATGCTGCCTTGCCTAAGCGCATGTAGAACGTCAAGTGCCGTGTACAAATTAACAAACCGCAGTGACGGGAAGTGAAGAAGGAGTGGGCCAACTCACTGCAGTTCTGCTCGTCTGAGTTGTCTCCGCAGTCGTTCTGGCTGTCACACCTCCAGTGGTCCGGAATGCAGTTGTTATTCTCGCAGCGGAATTCATGAGGTCCACAGGTCTTTTCATCTTTTTTCATCGGGAGCAAACAAACACGCAGATGAAAATGGCTTCAAAGGGCATGAATATTAATAGCATGCTAGCTATCATATTTTCAATGTGTAATCATCATTTCCTCAGGGGTTTCCCTGAACAAGTCTGACACCAAGTTCAAAACACAGTGTGCACTCTAGAGGCTAACGCACCATAAGATGAAATACCTGACTGCGCTACCAATGCTCCTCAATAGAATGTGCCAGAAGAACTTCACAAAATGGAACTCCCCCCCCCCCTCCTCTTTTTGCTTCCAACAGTTTTCTGCCGAGAGTTACGGTTTGACTTGTAAGATATTACTTTGATACCATAACCGCAGTGTGTTTGTTGCTGATCTCCTACCCCTAAAGGTCACAGCAGAGTGCAAATCGGTTCTAAAAAGTGAGGAAATTACGGAGAAAATGTGGTCGGTTGCCAACTCACAGCATGTGTTGACCTCTTTCCTGCCATTCCTATTCACCACATCAAGTCAATAAATAGAATTATTCAAAATATCAGAAATTCTTGGAAAAAAAATCACTTTAATATCTGCCGCACTGAAACTTCTATCCAAACATCTCAGAATGGGCTTTCAAAGTCCCAGTAAGAGTTCCCTCTTCACATGTACTGTACGGATGTGTTCGGGGATAAGGGCCTGGCTAATGGTTGGGGAGCTGCACCAGAAGGATGGAGCGACAGGTTCAAGATGGAGTCCACTCTAGCGTGACAGCAGCCAGAGGAAATTCGGCGATATGGAAAAGAACAGAAATGGAGGATGGAGGGCAGCAGTTCGTTAGGACCTGCCAAGTCACTTGGACTTCTGTATATAAAAGAAGATATTTACGTTAAAACTGAGCTCATGACATTGTCATCTGCACAAACAACGCCTTCTCGAGAAAGCTGTGGACAAATACTTTGAATATTATTTGGGATCATGCAAGTAACAATCAATCTAGGTACAGGACTGAGGAGAAAAATAACATCAAGTCTTCATGGTTTAGTTTTAGATGATGTTTAAATGGACTAAATTTTGTGGGCATCCTGGTGGCGTGGCGGTCTATTCCATTGCCTACCAACACGGGAATCGCTGGTTCAAATCCCCGTGTTACCTCCAGCTTGGTTGGGCATCCCTACAGACACAATTGGCTGTGTCTGCGGGTGGGAAGCCGGATGTGGGTATGTGTCCTGGTCGCTACACTAGCGCCTCCTTTGGTCGGTCGGGGGCACGTGTTCAGGGGGGAGGGGGAACTGGGGAGGAATAGCGTGATCCTCCCACGCGCTACGTCCCCCTGGTGAAACCCCTCACTGTCAGGTGAAGAGAAGCGGCTGGTGACTCCACGTGTATCGGAGGAGGCACGTGGTAGTCTGCAGCCCTCCCCGGATCGGCAGAGGGGGTGGAGCAGTGACCGGGACATCTCGGAAGAGTGGGGTAGTTTGCCAAGTACAACTGGGGAGAAAAAGGGGGTTTAAAAAAAGAAGATGGACTGCATTTTATATATAGTATAGGAACACAGTAGAAAACTCTCAGTATATTGCTCATATCAAAATGTACTGCATTGGTGCATCCCTGAGGACACTTCTGGCTGACACAGATTTTGAACCTGAGTCTTAATGCCTACTTGAGGTGGATTGTTTTATCAATCAAGAGACTATATTTAACAAACCGTGATGGGGAGGAATTTTACAAATGTTCTTTTTTTTTTTAGACTTTTCAAAGGTTCACTTAAGATCAACACTTGACTGGTTTCAAGGCTACCGACAACTATCACCAGCAAATACTAACACATACACACACACACCCACACACATATAACTGAAAAACTCCTTATGGGTGGTTCTTGGTTGAAAGTGAAATGTCGAGCCAATGTATTGACTTCACTGTCTCTACAAATGAAAAGCTTTCTAAGTATTTTCCAAATAATAGCCCATTCCTATCCACCGAAAGCAAATGTTGCATCATCACAGGGGTGACATCATAATAATAATACCAACTAAATGGAAACAGGGTAAAATTAACACCAGGGATCATGTCCTGAGTAAAGAGCTGGTGCTTCGGGTGTAGACATCTGAACAGCAGATTTGAAGAGCAAACATCAGAAAAATAACTCCAGCATTATCAGCATTATGAGATCTGTCAATTACTTTCTTAGAAATAACAAGTCTGACTAAACCTTTAATAAAATGTGGGTTAATAAAAACAAGATAATTGCCATTATGATGGAAAAACCAGGACAGAAACAACAATATCCTACTAACAAAATCAATACCTCCTGTTCTCATCTCCTTGTCCAAACATTTTTTTGAGCACAGGGCGGTAAATTTACTTGTTTATTCTTTACATGCTGAAATCCACTGAGCGCTGCATGTACTGTAAAGTTTACGCACGTCGGTGCCAACTGGGCACTTGGCGAGCAAATATAATAGCATTGGACAGAAGTGACCTCTGATTTGTTTCATGGACCAAAACATACTCAAGTCTGGTTACCTGCTCCAACACAAACAGCTTGAACGGCTTTGAGTCGAGGCTGGTTGTTATGAGAAGACACACACACACACACACACACACAAAAATAAATTACTGGCTCACAGTGAAGTGATCCAGAAGGTATAAAGCATATTACATTGCTAGCTCTTGACGACTGTATGGCTGTCCTTCATGGCAGTGTCCTCAACACAATCAGAGAGGGAGAGAAAAATGAGCACGGAGTGAACCCAAGTGTAAAATTAATCAATTTCCTATTTTGACTAGGCTCCTAAAAGAGAGAGGGAGAGAGGGAGAGAGAGAGAGAGAGCGAGAAACAAGACAAAAAATTTGATTTATGATTAAGTAGTTTCCGAAACCCACCGCAATTAGCCTCGTCCGACCCATCAGCACAGTCTGGATCCTCATCACACACCCAGAGTTTGGAGATGCAGTGCATAGAGGCCTTGCACTGGAACTGTTCTGGTGAGCATGTGCTCTCCGCTGTGGGCAGAGGGAGAGGGGGAGAGGGGGAGAGAGAGAGAGGGGAGAGAGAGAGAGAGTGCAGGGTGGACGAGGACAGCATAAGAAAATGCATGCTATTAACCACCGTGGCTTTGTCACAAGGATTTATAGGCCTTTTCCATACACATGTGCTGGCTTGGCTTGACTCGTATTGACTCGGCACAGCAGCCCAGCGCAGGCCGGGATTTGCAATTCGATTACAACAAGGATACCCGCGTGAAGGTGTGTCCCTAACTGATGATGCACTCGTCTTGAGTTGATGACGTTTGAAAGTAGTGCCATCTTTTTGATGACATATAAAAGCAGCGCCCTCTTTAGCGCCGTTTGCTTTTGCACTTTGCCTGCCGTGTAGCTGTGGGTGGGCCCACAGAACTCAAACTCACAACACAAACTCAGGCACAAACACAAGAACACAAACTTAGGCCCACCCAATCAGACGGCTTCCTTTTTTTGCTGGATTATCCAGTGAATAGCAGTCAGTGAATACTGTTTTAATGATCTGACTATGCGACCAATAAAAAAAAAACAATTCTTGGGGGTGTCCATGTTGTCTACCAACATGGGGCTCGCCGGTTCGAATCCTCGTGTCGCCTCCGGCTTGGTTGAGCGTCCCTACATACACAATTGGCCATGTCTGTGGGTGGGAAGTCGGATATGGGTAGGTGTCCTGGTCGCCACACTAGCGCCTCCTCTGGTTGGTCAGGGGGACCTGTTCGGGGGGAGGGGGAACTGCAGGGAATAGCGTGACCCTCCCATGCACTACGTCCCCCTGGTGAAACTCCTCACCGTCAGGTGAAAAGAAGCGGCTGGCGACTCCAAATGTATCGGAGGAGATGTGGTAGTCTGCAGCCCTCCCTGGATCGGCAGAGGGGGTGGAGCAGCGACCGGGATGGCTCAGAAGAGTGGGGTAATTGGCCAAGTACAATTGGGGAGAAAAAGGGAGGGGGGTGGGATAAAATAAAACAATTCTTGTTCCTTGCTTCTTGTTTACCATATGATGATGATAGGTCAGATTTTTTGAGTGGCGGTGTATTTCACAAATGCCAGATAGTGAGTAGCCCCTCCTCTTTCACTTGGTGTACAGCCCACACCACCGCACAGATGAGTAGATGCCTACTTTCCACTAGCTAGCTAGCTGCTTTTAATGTAGGTTAAAATAAAAATCATGGCTAAACAAAGCAGATTGCTTAGGTTTGCCATAAAAAGCCGTGAGGAGCAGGAGAAAGAGAATTCAGCTCAAGTTCAGGCATCATTCTCATCTCACCACCCACACCCAAGCCCTGTCATCTCCTGCTGTAACCATCAAAAGTAAGCGAATTTACAACTTCACACTGTAGTAGCCTATTTCAATATTATTGTTTACTGGGTATAGCTTTTAGGGCGTATATATGGGTGTGGGTCTGTAGTATATAGGGCAGCACGGCGGCGCAGTGGTTAGCATGGTCGCCTCACAGCAAGAAGGTCCTGGGTTCGAACCCTGGGGGTTGTCCAACCTTGGGGGTCATCCCGGGTCATCCTTTGTGTGGAGTTTGCATGTTCTCCCCGTGTCTGCGTGGGTTTCCTCCGGGCGCTCTGGTTTCCTCCCACAGCCCAAAGACATGTAGGTCAGGTGAATCGGCCGTACTAAATGGTCCCTCGGTGTGAATGTGTGTGTCGGCCCTGTGATGGACTGGTGGCCTGTCCAGGGTGTCTCCCTGCCTGCCGCCCAATGACTGCTGGGATAGGCTGCAGCATCCCCGTGTTCCTGAGAGCAGGATAAGTGGTTTGGATAATGGATGGATGGGTATAGTTTTTACTGGAGGTACAATTGAATTTTATGTTGATGTTGCTGAGTGTGTGTGTGTGTGTGTGTGTTTGTAGTTTTGTGCAAGTTTACACTTCACAAGAGCTAGCTCAAATTTCAATTCACACAGATTAAAATGAACTAGTACACATTCATCGTTCAAGATTTTGAATTCTGAACTAAGTTTACAGTCTCTAAAAATGAACTAGTTGTCGTCCATTTCTTCCATAATTTTTTTTTAAATGAGCTACTCCGGAGGTCAGATGCTTCAGCTTGCTGTGTCGTTTCAAATTTGTTGCCGATGTGGCTGACGTTCAGACTTTTTTTCAGACCTGGCAGGCACAATTTGCATAAACATGTGACATGTTTTTCTGTTGGAACCTGTACTGATTTGTCCATGAAAATCCTTCAGATCTTCACGAGCTGGCTCGGTTCACGCTTGTGGGAGTGAACGATGCCCATGTTCACATTCATCGGTTGCAAACAGATAGGTTCAGCTCACCGCTCACCAAGAACAAGCACGTTCAACACGTTCACGCACAACACTGTGTGTGTCTGTGGTTTACACGGCTGCCATGCCAGGCTATGTTCAAGTGTGTCCTGCTCGTGCCCCGAGGTGGAAAACTCCACCTCAGAAAGTAGAAGTACTACTTTGCTATCCCAGCAGTCATTGGGTGGCAGGCGGGGAGACACCCTGGACAGGCCGCCAGGCCATCACAGGGCTGACACACACACACACACACACACACCCATTCATTCCTAGGGACAATTTAGTATGGCCGATTCACCTGACCTACATGTCTTTGGGCTGTGGGAGGAAACCGGAGCCCCCGGAAGAAACCCACACAGACACGGGGAGAACATGCAAACTCCACACAGAGGATGACCCCGGATGACCCACCAAGGTTGGACTACCCCGGGGCTCGAACCCAGGACCGTCTTGCTGTGAGGCGACCGTGCTAACCACTGCGCCACCATGCCGCCTCTCCTCTCCCACACACTATTTAATTCAAATATAGGCTAATTAAAAGGGCAGTCCCACCACCAAAATGCAATTATATTAGAGACTTGCTATCATTGCTATCATCCCCAAGTCCCAACTTCAATGCTTTGAAGTTATCCATGGAAAATTGATAACAAATCTGTTATTTAATAATCTGAACACACTATACATCAGATTTACATTGAAAAAAAATACATACTGGGGCCTTAAACAGCCCAAACATAAGCGGTGTGCACGTAAACCTCTTTTCTAGTCTGGACCTCCATCCTGACCGGGCTCGCGCCGATCCCCCTGCTCCGGCGGTGCTATACTGCGTCCATTGTCGTGCGCTCCGAGGGCTGATTGAGCGGCGGCGGGAGCCGTCGGAGTTGGACCCTTCCTTGACCCAGAGCCCGGACCACTGACCCGGTGTTCCCCCGGTGTCAGCGGCCCTGTGTGTACCTCTATCCATACATAATGCTGTTGTGTCTGTCAGCTGTGTGTGTTTGTGTGTGTATATGTGGCTGCTGTGCCAGGCTATGTGATGCTGTTAATGTCCGTCTCGGTGTGTGTAACATTACCTCTGATGATGTATAAGCCTTGTGTGATTAAACTGTGGTCCATTCAAGCAAGTATCGTTGTAATGGACTACTTTGGTTAACATATTCATTTAGGACCTTTTAAGTATGATTGGTCTTGAGGGCGTCCGGGTAGCGTGGCGATCTATTCCACTGCCTACCAATACGGGGATCGCCGGTTCGAATCCCCGTGTTACCCCTGGCTTTTTCGGGCGTCCCTACAGACACAATTGGCCGTGTCTGCGGGTGGGCAGCCGGATGTGGGTATGTGTCCTGGTCACCGCACTAGCACCTCCTCTGGTCGGTTGGGGCGCCTGTTCGGGGGGGGAGGGGGAGGAACTGGGGGGAATAGTGTGATCCTCCCACGTGCTACGTCCCCCTGGTGAAACTCCTCACTGTCAGGTGAAAAGAAGTGGCTGGTGACTCCACATGTATCAGAGGAGGTATGTGGTAGGCATGATTAGTCCTGGACGGGCTAGGCCCACCTGATTTTCTCTGTGCCCACCCACACTGGGAAGTCTGCCTACACCACAGCACTGTGCAACGGATGCAGGGAGCCAGCTACTTTCAGGCTGTTGTAGCTTTGCTCGGCTTCTCCTGCTTATTGCTTGAAAAACGGAGATGGGATGACGTAATGGATATCGAAGAGGCGAAGCCCATCCGACTTCAACGCAACCCGCTTGGAGGCGGTTCTGGCGCGCTTTGGCCCAACTCCAGAGATGGTCAATCTCAGGTGCGACTCGGCACTTTTAAACTGGCAATGGAAACGCAAATCAACGTGGCACTGGTTTGAGTCAGCACGGCCAAAAGTGCCAATTGGAAAAAAAAACTATTAGTTACAGGTTTACTACTACTAGTACTACCACTACTACTACTAGTACTACTACTACTTTCGGCTGTTCCCATTAGGGGTCGCCATGACGGCTCATCTGTTTCCATCTCTTCCTGTCCTCTGCATCTTCCTCTGTCACACCAGCCACCTGCATGTCCTCCCTCACCACATCCATAAACCTCCTCTTTGACCTTCCTCTTCTCCTCTTCCCTGGCAGCTCCATATTCAGCATCCTTCTCCCAATATACCCAGCATCTCTCCTCCACACATGTCCAAACCATCTCAATCTTGCCTCTCTAGCTTTGTTTCCAAACCGCCCAACGCGAGCTGTCCCTCTAATATACTCGTTCCTAATCCTGTCCTTCTTCATCACTCCCAATGAAAATCTTAGCATCTTCAACTCTGCCCCCTTCAGCTGCACCTCTTGTCTTTTCATCAGCACCACTGTCTCCAAACCATTAGAGGTACAGGTTTAACCTTCAATTAATACGCAATGAAGGGAATGTGTGTGTGCGTGTGTGTGTGTGTGTGTGTGGGTGTATGTGTGTGTGTGTGGGGGGGTGTATTGATACACCACCTCAATACACCTCCAGCTTGGTGTAAAATGATTTTTTTGCTCATAAGACCGGGGAGCGGCTCAATAAGAAATCCGCAGAGATAACTTTATTTTAACAGCGGCTTGTTCATTTGAAAATAAAATATTCAAAACCACATCCAATCATGCTGGAAGTTGGAGATGGAGTGAAGTAATTAATCCTCACTTTAATTAAAGTTTAGACAATACCACACACCACACACACACACGCCTCCGTCTCTCGCAGCCACATGCAGTGTGAAACACTTGTCGGAGGTGGGATGTTCTGATAGTTGGTTACACCGCGGCAGTGAAATATCTCTTCTCCTCGACTTTGTGACTCAGTGATATTTAATCCTTTTTCACAGGAACAGGCTGTATCCAGGCTCGCCTTCAGAAAACTTAGTCACAGATGACACGTTGTTAAGGTGCTGCGTCGTATGCTCCCGACAGCTTTACCGAGTCACAAAAAGACACGAAGGTTGACTGATCTTAACCTAACCTGTTAACATAATAAAATCACCTGACTCCCGAATCCCAATTTTTCAAGGCTTCCCTCCAAGGATCGAGCGGAGTTACCCAAACATCCCCCGACTCCAAACCACACAACCGATAGTTCTGAGACAACGGGTCTTAAATCAAAGAAAGTTGAATCAGTTCATCTGGACACAGTATTTAATGAGAGAAATGTTTCATCACTCATCCAAGTGACCTCTTCAGTCTCAACGGACTGCAGGTGTCCCCACCCTTATAAACAATACAGTGCAATACAACTGCACAACGACCCAAACCAATGACCAGTTCATATGCAAATATGGGTGTGACCATTAATTACAGTTTTAAAGGCCATGTGTACTATTCACAGAGGACTGGGGAATGGTTGCAATCATCATCATCTTCATCATCATCATCAGCTCCGTAACCTAAAGAGGTCGTAGGAGCACAGCTGATGCCCCAACAGGTTGAGCCATCATCGTGTTTCAGTAGGGGGAGTACCCGGTGGTCCCTATCTCCTCTCCAGGTATGGATGGCCGTCGGTTCACAGAGGAACCCATCCGCCCTTTGACAGGTTTTGTTTTTAGTCCTGCCGGGTGTCCACACACCCTCCTCACAACAACCCAAGGGTTGAAGCGGGGGTGCCGGTTTAGTTGCTGACAACCCGACGGTTGCAGTTTAACGCCGTACCCAGGACACAATCACGGTTGCAATAACAGCGTTGTAAAATGGTGACAGATGTACTCTTGGCCCCCCAGTTCAGGGGTGGTCGTTCCCTCTTAACCTATATGGCCTCCGACTCCCCGTTCCAACCATCGTTCCTCCCTATCAGGGTGTGAACATCCTCATCCCTGAAAGAGTGTCCAACAAGCCCTAATCCTTGCAACAATCCTTTGCACCAATCCCCAATCCTCTGTGAATAGTCCACATGGCCTTTGTAACTCTAGTTAATGGTCACACCCATATTTGCATATGAAACTGGTCGTTGGTTTCAGTCGTTAGGCACTGTGTTGTACTGTGTTGTTTATAAGGGCGGGGATACCTGCAGTCAATTTAGACTGAAGAGGTCACTTAGATGAGTGATGAAGTGTATCTGTCTATAAACATTGTATCCAGATGAACTGATTCTACCTTCTCTGACCTTCTTCCCTGGATTATTGAGCAAGCATCAAGACAACGGGTCTTAAAGTAATACTGAGGAGGCTTACGGCAGTTGGTTTCATCCTCCCCGTCCCCGCAGTCGTCCTGACCGTTGCAGCGCAGGTTGAGAGGGATGCACTTCTGTTTTCTGGTGCACTTGAACTGGCCCGAAAGACAGATGTACGTTTCTGAAAGAGGGAATGTGCAAAAACAACCGACTCACAAGAGAGCAACTGGTGAGAAAAATAAAACGCTCAGTCAAGTAAGCTCTGCCTGGATGCTCCCGAGACAATTCGAAGTATGTTTTTCAGTCAAACAATGTCGTTTTGTGCGAAGTACCATTTTGTAGGAAAATCCCCCAGCTGCCTGTTAAAACGTGACTGTTTTCTGACTATCTGTGTTTATGCAAAAACTGTCGTTTTACGTGTACACTTTACACAGACTCAAAGTCATATGAACTGGTCACAGTATTACACAAAATTACTTGGCTTGCAAGATGCTTAACACTAGAACGACCGGGAGTTCACTCCTACCCAAAACGACCATGGGCGGTCAAAATGACGGCCGGTTTTTAAACTCTATATTCTGTCAAGATAAATACCCAGTTGAGATATTAATGCATTGCATATGTTAGTATGTCTGTTAGGAAATGACTGACACCAAAATGAACATTTTAACAACTATAAGACTATTTTTCAAACAATTTAAAATGGCCGCTGTCCAACGCCTGTAAATACTGCAACGCCTCAGTGGTAGACATGGTGCGTCTATAACAGCGTCTGTAGCCAGACATGTTGGACATGGTCATTTCAGGTAGATCTTATCATAACTTTTTTGTGTGCAATTGATCTAAAACTCATTTTTATGCAAATATATGCAATTATAGGAGCAAATCAGGGAACAGCAGGTCTGTATCTTTTTTTTTTCTTTCCCCCACAAAGTTATTAAACCGAAAATCCAAAATGGCCAAAACGCCTTGGTCGTTCTAGTGTCAAGAGTCACGTTTATAAATGTGGAAACACAGCATGTTAGGGTAACAATCTTGTTCAAACAATAACGGCTGCTCCTTCCTCACCACAGTTAGCTTCATCCGAGTTGTCGCCACAGTCGTTCTCTCCATCGCAGATGAAGGGAGGGAGCGCGCAAAGGCCCGTGCCGCACTGGAAACGCCCGGGCTGACACTTGAACTCCGCTGTTTAAGGCAAGATCACACCTTATCTCTGAGAGCGCTCGTTGCAGCAGTCATGCGTTTCCAACAAACTACACAGGACACGCAACAGCTGAACGAGAGGGTGAGCAAAAAAGGGTAGCCAGCGATACACTAAATGGTGCAAAGAAAAGTTTGTTTTTTAGGATTCAGTTAACTTTGGGATTCCTTGAAGCTTGCAAAAGTAGGACTTGAGTTGGTAAAGGGGTTTTATTTCGAGTACAAGTGGCATAATAGAGCACTCACGGCAGTCGGCAGGTTCGTCGGAACCGTCCCCACAGTCGTCAACCGTGTCGCACTTCCACCAGAACGGGATGCATTCATCCGTCCTGCAGCGAAACTACAGGACCCCCCCCCCCCCAACAAAAAAAGACAAAATTTCAAAGTCAACATGAAAACCGGATCCAATTTATAATTTTTCACTCAACAGTCTTCCAATTTTCAGAACAAATCCCACTGCCTTTTCACTTTCATGAGAGCTATGCCACAGAAGCTTGCCATGAGAAAACAAATGAACTAAGAGAAGAAAAAACAAAATGGCAACCGAGCTATTTGCCTTTTGGGCTAAAGTAACAAACTAAAGAACGGGAACGCAGTTCAAAGGACAACTCGACAAATGGAAGGTAAGAGGAATCCACCTGACCTGACTGGAAGTGCAGTTGGAGAGGCATGTCTTATTGTCAGCTGCCAGGTAGAAGTTTGTGGGACAGGCACACTTGTGCTCGCCACCGGGAGAGAGGAGACACAGGTGGCTGCATCCTCCATTTGCCACCTGACACTGGTGCTTTGGTACTGTACAGAAAGACATAGAGGAGAACACAGGTGGAAATACAAAACCCCCAACACAGACCGTTTCTTTAATACTGTAAAGGAGCCCGGTACCCAGTGTTCATTGTGGGAGGAAGAACTGGGCACGAGTGCCAGACTGACTTTCTACCTTCAGGCTGACGCAGGGAATGGTAGACCTTGATGGATTTGATTGCTTGCCAGGAATTCAGGAGCTCGATCCCTTGAGCCCCCGTTGTCTTGTGAGCCCGCCGGAGTGATTTGGCCTTCCCGTCCGTCCAGTAGACGAAGTCCTCAAACAGGGTCAGTGACATGACCCCTTGGATGTGATCATAGGACACTGGAAAGGACAAAGGGTCACAGGAAGGCCAGGGAAGCTTGGGTTCAACTGACCTAAATTCACATCAGTTTTATTCTATCCTATAGCCAAGGCTTACTCTGTACTGTGAAATAGTGCCAGTTAGTTATAGAAAGTATAACTTCATATCATATACAGCAACCCTGTTCCACAATTCCACAATCCCTGGCGGGAACAACAAATCTACATTGTTTTTCATCAAGCCATATCGCACCTTCACTGTGTCCAAAGTGTTCATACTACATATATTAATAGTGTGCAAATTTTAGTATTTGCACACTATGTTAGTATACAATTAGTCAATGCAATTATTGCAATTATTATTACTATTAACATTTATTAATTATTAATTAATCAATCAATCAATCAATCAATCAATTAATTGGTCAATGTTAAGTTTTATATGTGACAGAATATGCATATTACATAGATGAAAATATCAAGTATGGAGCTTATGCTCACTAAATGATCAAAACATCCCATGATTTTTTGCGCCTTTTCATTTCCATGGAAACAACCAGCCAACAGTAAAAACAGGAGGAACAGCAACCAGCACCGCCAAATTCAAATGTATTTTCCAGCAATTTCGCGATGAAATGTTTTTAGCATAGGGCATTCCTCGTACGTAAGTAGTTATGAGCCAACACACACACAAATATCAAGTAGCTGATATTTCTGTCAGTCAGAAGACAACAGAGTTATTTTTCTGTTCTGCCAACACAGTACGGTGCATACTGCATTGTACCTACAGTATGCCAAAATAGTGTGCAGTACATACTACATACTACAGCACTAGAATGACCAAGGCCGCCATTTTGACGGCTTTGGATTTTCAAAGTTTAATGGATTTGTGGGGGAAAAAAATAAAAAAGATACAGACCTGCCGCTGCCTGAATGCTCCTAAAATTGCATATATTTGCATTAATGAGTTTTAGATCAACTGCACAAAAAAAAAAAAAAAAAAAAAAAACAGTATTAAAGTTGTTAAAATGTTAATTTTGGTGTCAGTCATTTCATAACAGACGTACTATCATATGCAATGCATTAATATCTCAACTGGGTATTTATCTTGACAGAATATAGAATTTAAAAACCGGCGGTCATTTTAGGTAGGAGTGAAATTCCGGTCGTTCTAGAGCTAATGTAGTACCGTACTGCACCACAAATGTACTTATAATTTGGACATCACATTTCAACATGTTAAATTGACTGTTTGACCCATTAGACAGTGATTAGACTGTAACGCATATCAACAGTTATATAATACAGAATTCCAGTGTAATATTCTGTGAGGTGTGAAGGCTCTCTTACAGAGGGATGATTTAATAAAAGTTCCTCATGAACTTCCACTTGGCCCAACAACAACTCAGCACCTGTGTTTAAACCAATGCTAGGCAATAAGTGCTCCATCTCACCTCGGTGTCTCTGGGAGCCATCCATGCTGGCAAACAGGATGTGGTTGTCGTCCGCCCAGTACAGCCTCTTGTTGGTGTAATCAATAGTTAGAGCAGTGGGGCTATAGATCTCTGTGTCAATGATAACCGACTGCCCTCGGCCGTCCATGCCAATACGGCCAATGTGAGGGGAGTCACAGCAGTCCACCCAGAACACAAACCTAGACACAAGTATTGAGCGGGTCAAAAATCTGCAAAATGGCAGGTAAACATGAGAGGCATGAAAATCAATGGCCAAGCAACCATATCACCGCCATACCAAATTGAAAACCAGAGCTGGATCGAAAAAGTGTCAGGTTAAAGTGTCTGAAGAACTGGCTGTAATCCAGCTCTGCCCTCCAACTGTGAAATTAAACTTTGATTTTTTTCCCCCTATAAAATTATGGATTACACATACACATTAAGGGAAGTCTACATGTAAAAAAAAAAGGCAGGTAAAACATGATATCAATCATTAGCATTAGATGTCTCTGCCTACCCAGTCTGAGGGTCCAGGGCAAGGTCCGTGGGGCTCCTGAGGCCAGAGCTGATCAGGACGGTGGGATAGAGGCCATTGGCTTTAGAGACCTCCAAGGTTTTCCTCTCCACATCACACCAGTACAGATTCTTCCCTATCCAATCAACTGCTAAGGCGCTGGGCACTGCTGTTCTATGGACTATCTGGTTATATAAGGGCAGGAAAATCAATTTCAGGAGCAAGTATTGACCTTTGCCCTTGATAGTGTTATTGCTTGTAACATTGATAAAACACGAATGTGACAAAATATGCATTCAGAAAGTGGAACGCTTTTTCACCTCTGAGTCTGCAATGTAAGTTGTGCAATTGTAAATTATAAATATAATAAATAATTTATAAATATAATAAATACATACATTTATAAATATACAAATATTTTATAAATTATAGAAAAAAAAACAGTTTTAGCAGTGATAGAATGACTTATAACCAAACTAAATACTGTAATATTTAATAATATTAATATTACAATATTAATATAATGTAACAAATAAGAGAATAAACTACGAATAAACAAGCAAAATTTGTTTCGATGTTTCAATTTAGCTAATTCTACTGCTGTAGTGGTGTGTTGCTCTGGGTATGAGTGCCTTGATGCATGCTCAATAATCCAGGTAAGGAAATCCCAGAAAGTTGAATCTTTTCATTTGGAAATAATGTTTACTGGGAGAAACGTTTCATCACTCATCTAAATGACTTCGTCAGTCTCAACTGACTGCAAGTATCCCCATCCTTAAAAACAGCACAGTTGTGTCACAACCGAAACCAGTGATCAGTTTCATATGCAAATTGTCGTGACCATTAATTAGAGTAAAAATGGCCTCGTGTACTATTCACAGGGGATTGGGGAATAGCTGCAATTACAGCATTATAATATGGTGACAGATCTACTCTCTTCCAAGGAATCGGCGATCCGTAACAACAACATCACAGAACTGGAAGCGGAGCGACTGCGGACGAAGGTGTCAGCTTGCCTCGGCAATGCGAAGCCGCCATCATCAAACATCAGCAGAGACGAGAGGAAAGCTCTCATAACTCTCAGTAAGGACAGTAACATCATCATCCTACCGGTGGACAAAGCTAGATGCAGTGTTTTATTAAACCAGACAGACTATCATGAGAAAGTTATGACATTACTTAGCAACATGAATACTTATGAGCCCCTGAAGGGAGATCCAAGCAGTGGTTACAAGAAAACAGTGATAGATTGTCTGAAGCTGTTAGAACAATGCTATTGACAGAATTGTGTACCATAGATTATACCCAGGGGAAGCTACACCAAGCCTGTATGGTCTATCTATGTGCCATTATGACCTATAGTTAGTATGATTAACTCAGTGACCTATAACATCTCTAAGTTTCTGGCATCTATTCTTATCCCGTTGGTAGGCAGTACTGAACATCACTTTCAGAACACTATGGATATGGAGGCAGATGAAACAATGGTCTCTGATGATGTTACGTCCCTCTTCACATGCATTCCTGTTGATGAAGCAGTGGAAGTTGTCCTCATGAAATTACAGGACGACCCCACCCTTAGCAATAGGACCACCCTGAACACCGAACAAGTGTATCTACTCCTGAAGCTGTGTCTTCAATCCATGTACTTCACATACAGGGGGCAGTAGCAGAGACAGAAACATGGGTGTGCTATGGGTTCCCCGGTTTCACCGTAGTGGCCAACTTGTACATGGAGGAAGTGGAAAAGGGGGCGCTGATATCCTATCCAGGGAGACCACCTAGCCATTGGTTCTGATTTGTGGATGACAAGTTAAAATTAAATCACACGAGGTACCACATTTCACCGACCACATTAACTCTCTGGACAACCACGTCAAGTTCACCACGGAAGATGTGAAAAATGACAGGCTAGCCTTCTTAGACTGTGGAATTCGAATTGGTGATGGGGGACATTTGATTGTTGATGTTTACCATAAACCAACACATACTGATCAGTACTTAAGGGTTGACTCTCATCATCCAATGGAGCACAAACTAGGAGTCATCAGGACTCTGTACCACCGAGCTGACAACGTCCCCACCAACACAGCAGCCGGGGAAGGGGAGAAATCCCACATTGAACAGGCCCTGGTGAAGTGTAGTTATCCTAACTGGGCATTTGTCTAAGATAGGAAGACACCCAAACAGTGCACCAGCCGATCGAAGAGAAGAGAAGGACAACAGCAGCCTAAATATAAACCAGTGGTGATTCCGTATGTGGCGGGAGTGTTGGAAGAGTTGAGACGCATTTTCCAAATACCACTTCTCGGCCGCTTTCAAACCCCAAGACACGCTGCGCCAGAAATTGGTCCACCCTGATGATCGGGTCCCCCGGCACAAACAGAGCAATATCGTGTACGCTGTTAAGTGCTGGGAGGATTGCTGTGACTTTTACATCAGGGAAACTAAACAGATCCTGGCCAAGAGGATGGCACAACACAGGAGAGCTACCACGGTCCTGGGTCCATTCTGCCACGGACTCCACAGTCTACACCATCTACAGGCCAGTGGCCACTCTTTCAAGGATGAGGATATGCACATCCTTGATAGGGAGGAACGCTGGTTTGAATGGGGAGGCAAAGAGGCCATCTATGTGAAGAGGGAATGACCATCCCTGAATTGGGGGGGGGGCTAAGAGTACATCTGTCACCATCTTACAACGCTGCGATTGCAGCTATTCTCCAATCCTCTGTCAATAGTACACATGGCCATTGTAAATATCGTTAATTATTTTTTGTTTTTAATTTTGATACACTTTAATGATCCCCATAGGGAAATTACGCTCTGCATTTAACCCATCCTAGCTGTGTAGCTAGGAGCAGTGGGCAGCCACCGTGCAGCGCCCGGGGACCAACTCCAGTTCGTCTTGCCTTGGTCAGGGGCACAGATAGGAGGTATTAACCCTAACATGCATGTCTTTTTGATGGTGGGGGAAACCGGAGAACCCGGAGTAAACCCACCGCATACACGGGGAGAATATGCACACTCCACTCAGAGGACGACCTGGGATGACCCCAAGGTTGGACAACCCCAGGGTTCGAACCCAGGACCTTCTTGCTGTGAGGCGACAGTGCTAACAACTGCGCCACCGTGCCATTCTCACACAATGGTCACAGCAATTTGCATATGAAACCGATCACTGGTCTTGGTTGTGACTTAACTGTGCCGGTTTCGGTCGTGATGCAGTTGAGCTGTTTATAGGGTTGGGGATACCTGCAGTCAGCTGAGACTGACGAAGTCATTTAGATGAGTGATGAAACGTTTCTCCCGCTAAACTTTTGTGTGCAGACGAACTGATTCAACTTTCTGGGACAGGGTATGAGTATTCGGTATAGGACTAAAATGTCAAATAGAAATGTATTGGTAAATATAGTTCAAGCAAAGGAAGAAGACAGATGATGAAGAAGGTGGAGACTGGAGGAGACAGAGCATTGGGAAAAACATCTAAATTAACGTGAATGATTGATTTGGTTAAAAAAAAAAAAGACAAAGCAAATAAATGTTAGCACTGAAACAACTATCAAGAAATTATTCATCATTATTCCCCAAATAGTCGCGCCTTTGAGTTAGCAAAACCAGTTGTTGGGAATAAACAATAATTGTGCCAGCTGGCAATGAGACCGGTGCCTTTAAAACACTATTTCAAACCACCGACACCCATGCAATCTGTCATTACGGGACATGATAGGCTTTGAGGCCTTCTCTATCATCATTTGCAAGAAAATATATGGCCTTGCCAATAGAATGGGCTGTCCCTTAAGCGGTAATTTGGACTTAAACTGTCTTCAAAATGACACGGACCTAGCAGGCTTTTCCACCCCTCACCACCCACACCCACCGACACGCCCGCAAGCGGCTCAAATCCAACACAGAGTCGGACAAATTTTGCCACTAAATCTCCCCACATCCATGCAAAGATTGATTTATGTGGAAATAAAGGGCAGGCAAATGTTAACATTTGAATCCCGCTGATAAATACATAAAGACTTAATGAGTCCACGGCGCGGCACATTTTATCCACGCCACCATCGAGAGTCTTCTCAGCCTGCGCTCAAATATGCTTTTGTGTTTATTAGGATCAAACAAGCTATTTGTTTGGCTGGTTTAGAGGCGTATGTACTGACGTTGCTCCACCGTGTACGACTACAGTCTAGTCACGTGTTAGGTTATGTCTCCGCAAAGACAGACGATATTCTCTCTCTTGGGTACCAAAGCCTTCGCGGAGGACCGATCGCGGCTCTTGATGATTTCTGTCTTTTAATCCGCTCGTTCTATTTTTCAAATATTAAAGAGCTTTCTTCCTCCAACAACAACAAGAAGAGTAAGAGGAAAAATAGCACCGACTATATGTGTTATTCAAATAGCAACAGAGATAAAAAGGAAGTGGGAAAGGCTGTAACAGCGACACAGGCATGAACTCAATCCACGGCTGCGGTGCAAATGGGTGTTTTATCCGCGGCGCTTTAAAGTGCGGAGAACGGCGGAAAAAAGGAATGGCAGATTTGACACATCAAATACTGTTTAAACATCGAAAGAAGGTTCCCCGCGTGCTTGAGATGCTCAGCTGACTCGGCACCACTGGGACAAAAGGCTGCTACACCCTTCTGACCCCCTACGTTAAACATAGCTCGGTAAGTTGGAGAAGTAAAGAAAAAAGAACAGATAGAAAATTTTAAAAAAAAATCTATAATATTCTTTTAGTAAGCCACAGATTTAAAGGGCCCATATCATGGTTTTCATCATCATCATTATGATGATGATGATTATTTTTTGGGGGGGGGGTTCTCTCTTTCCTTTAGTGTGTTATGTCGCTGGGAGGTGCACGTAAAACGTCTGCAGAGTTACAAAGCCCGAAGTCCATGCCAGAGTGAGTTATTCTCTCCGACAGAGAACACCGCCTGAAACACCTCGTTTGTAGTCCAGCGTTGTCTTCCACTACTTATCTACATCGCTATGTAACAGATTTGCATAATTTTCGCCTAGCAGCTAGTTAAAGCCGGCCTCAGACAAGGTTAGGTACAGCAGAGGCCGGGAAGAGTTTGGTTGGTGAATATCACAATGTCGAGAAGATGCTTTTTTTTGGCGGGGGGGGGGGTTCCCCCTTTTTCTCCCCAGTTGCAATTGTCCAACTACCCCACCCTCCCGAGCTGTCCCGGTCGCTGCTCCATCCCCTCTGCTGAGCCAGGGAGGGCTGCAGACTGCCACATGCCTCCTCCCATACACATGTGGATTCGCCAGCTGCTCCTTTCCACCTGATAGTGAGGAGTTTCACCAGGGGGACGTAGCACGTGGGACGATCATGCTATTCCCCCCAGTTCCCCCTCCCCCCTGAACAGGCGCCCCGAACAACCAGAGGAGACACTAGTGCAGCGACCAGGACACATACCCACATCTGGCTTCCCACCCGCAGACATGGCAAATTGTATCTGTAGGGACGCCCGACCAAGCTGGAGGCAACACGGGGATTTGAACCATGATCCCCGTGTTGGTAGGCAACAGAATAGACCACTATGCTACCCAGATGCCTGAGAAGATGCTATTTTCTTCATTGCAAAGGCAAGTTCCCTTTATATGGACTTCCAAAGGAAGAATCAGTGGATAAAATTGCTTGTTACCACTATTCCTCAGCAGTACAACCTCAACCTTTTGTTGCATCCCCTTCATTTTACCGAGGACTGCATCCAGTTCAATGCAGGATTTTAGATTTGTTTGCCTTTCCTAAAGAAGAAAGCACCAGACAACACTGGACATGGTTTCTTTTGTTCGGGCCAGAACCAGCCAAATGCCAACGTGTTTGTTTGTACACGCCACTTCACAGAGGACTCTTTCCTCAACAGAGCCAGTATGACGCTGGACTTGTGGCTAGGCTAGTGCTAATGCTAAAAGACGGGGCTCTTCCATCTGTAAAGGGCCGTGTTGGGGAGTCAGAAGTGCAAGCTGTAAGTAACATTATATAATAATAATTATATGTCACTGAAATGTTTGTCTTGTGTTGGTAATCGGACCACACGGCTTGTGAATACAGTTTCAGTGCAGACAATGAGTATACACAATGAAGCTAAAGTTATTTAGGGAGCTAACAGTGCTTTACACAAAACAACACAGCTGTGCACCGAGCAGTCAGATCACATGCCCTTAATTTCAACCATATCCGCTCACAACCATGGCGTCATTTTCACAACCGCCATACCCCCAATTAGAAAAAAAAATTTAAGCAATAAGCAATCAACTATAATTTTTATAATACCAATAGCAGTTATACTCAAGTGAAACTATTCCAAGCCGAAAGCCTGTCAAACTACGGTCTTCTTGGTAAATGTATATACACGTTCACGCAAAACGGTCTACTTGAGCAGTATTATAGGCATTTAATGTACTCCAGCGTACAAATAACCAATGATGCAGGGAGATGCTATACAGTTGTTTGGCGACAGCAGAATAACATTTTCCTAGCTACATCTTCTTCTTCTTTCAGGCTGTTCCCTGTTTCTCAGGGGTCACCACAGCGGATTTTATAGTTGCCATCGGTACCCTGTGAGGGCACAGCACCGATGGCGGCCGTTGTTAACCCGGGCCTTGACCGATCTGGTATGGTCTTGTCAATCCACATAATGATTTGGCAAAATTTTACGCCAGATGCCCTTCCTGACACAACCACTAACCCTATGGATGGGGGCACGCTGGATACCATCCCAGTATTCATGGACTTGTACCCAATGCCTGTCGCTATTTTTACTAGCTGCATAACCTTTGTTATTTCCTGACAGCAGACATTTTCCACTTCAGTCGGCATTTTAGCACATTTCCCACACATACACCGATTAATAGAGGCATATATAGAAAATAATTTGACATACGGCTTGTGCTTGAAAGACTAAATCAACTGTTAGGTCACACAATAAGCAGATAATGAGTGTAATATTTACTGGAGACGTCCTGCTGTAATCTTTGTTGCTGCACATGTTCATGCTGTCCACTCATATTCCATATCATACTTGGGCTCGAACATGTACGGATGGATTTTAGAAGCTGCCATTTCCAGTCAAGAATGAGAAATTAGGGTGCTTAGTAGGTTTGCAGTTCTCTTACGGAACCTCCTGCACCGGTGTTGTATCGAACTCTGTTTCCCCATTAAGACCTGTTCCCCCTAGCCAGACAGGTTAGCTATCCGTTACAATTAGGTTAACGTAAGCATGAAGTTAAGCTTAGGGTTAGATTGACGTTAGGTTAAAGTTAAGGTTAATCAAGTGCCCCAGTGTTGCATCGAACTCCAGCAAGGGGGAAACAGGTGAGGCGGTGCTCACAAGCACTGGGTGCTGCCCCCTCGGCAGGCTTTCCAGAAGTTGGCCAATCAGAAGAAAGTGGGCTTTTAGGAAGGGGGTCCTTAAAGAGGAACTAGCTCAAACAGCCTCTTTCAGATGGAGGATGAACTGAGGGGCTGCAAAAGGGCCAGTATGAGATAATCATGCAAAGCTACTCTAGTGGAGCCCCAGAATAAAACTATAGCGCTGGAATGAGGATGATATGGTCACTTTAAATACTGCCCTTTCAGTGTCAGATCAAAATCCTTCAACTTTGAGAGTAACAAAAGTCCAAATGATTCCACTTCTTCCTTGTTTCCCATCATGCTCTTCCTCATAGGGTGGGCCTATACAATTGGAATTGGTCTCAGTGGTTCTCCTAATTAACCCCAATGTGAGATCTATCGAAATCTCTACCACAGACCGTTTCTGCTTTCACCTCGTGTCGACTGGGAGTAATTGAGCTGAATGACCGACCCCCACCCCCACACACACACTAATGAGATTTGGGGCGAGGCACTCAGCAGGTGGCCTGCTTAGTTCCCAGTGTCTGGACTTCAATGCTGTGACCCATATGGCCCTTGGTGATTACACCAGAGACCACTGTTGTGTTATGAAGTCTGTTACTTTCAACTGTGAGCCACTGTTTTTATAACTAACAATAATTCACATTCATTGTGAAGCAAACAGGCTGTTGGCTTCAGGCAACAACAGTCCATTATGATGACTATAATAAAGATGAACGGCATCAGTCCTTGGCTGAATACTGACAATGAAAATGAGGCGAGACAAAAATGACTAATCAAACTACAAAAATCATCATTTCACTTGGAGCATGCTAACTGCTGCAATCACAAAAAGAAGTTGTATGGCAGCACAATCCTACACTGAAGGAGAGACACATTCATCCAAGGTAGCGAGGGAGCTGGAAAAGTAAGAAGCCATTAAGTCCTGGGTGAAGTGGCACAGCATAGCATATGGCAGGGCCACAGAGACCGAACCCGGTGGTACCTTAAGGTCACTCCCATTCAGGCGCATTCTGTTGATTTTCCGACCACTTGGCCTGGTTGAGTCCACCCAGTAGATGAATTCCTTCCTGTAGTCAAAGTCTATGTGGATGATGTTGTTAAGACCCTGCAGATGAGACAAATCACAATGTATATAATAACAGATTAATTCTCATTTGAATGTTGAATGTAAATGAGGCTTGAAGAGCCATCGGCATGACATGAGATTTAAAGTAAAGCTGGAACAAAGTAGAAGATAAACTGAACAAGCAGCAAAAGCCGATCAAAATTTTGAGGATTTTTAGTGGTGGGTGAAAGCATGATCAGCTCGCCTGAGCTTACACCTCGAGGTATGTTTGTACGCATGTCTGTAAAACAAGTGACCTAGGTAAAGTTTCCACTTGATTCTCAACACATTTTCATGATAGAAACTTGGCTGAAAAAGGCTAAATCAACAAAATAAATAAAATTTAACCATGTTGCGAGATGTGGTTTGGACCCATCTCGACTGAACACAAATCTAGTTCATCAACCGATTAAAATACATACATACATCAGGAACATGTATTTGTCATTTCATTTCATGCACTTGCGTACATGAAATATAACAACATATAACAGTGAAACACAAAGACAAAAACACAAATCCAAACTACAACACCTATTCAAACTACAAAAAAAAAAAAACTACAAAAATTACACAAACACATATATACAAAGAAAAAAAGAAGAAAAAAAAAGTCACTGTCCAAGGGAACGAACGCCAGCCAGGATGACTGTCGGAACTGCCAGTCTGCATGGGCTAGCAGTTAGCTTAGCCTGCCCCACTTCCACGTCCTGTCAGACCACCCTCAGTATTTCCTCCTTGGGCGCAGCTCCAGGTGGGGCCGTGGTCCACCGGACGCAGTGGACCAGGCTCCCCAGGCCAATCCCAATGCCAGCTCTCCCAGCCAGACACCCCGGACACACCTCCCCGCACTCCACACAACGACACCAAAAACACAAATCAACACCAGGTGAGGCTGCCACCAGACCGCCCTCAGTGTTATCGGAACTGCCGGTCTGCATGGGCTAGCAGTTTGCTTAGCCTAAGCTAACTAATATATATTTACATATTTGGGAGGAGCAGTCCTTGTTTCTTATTGGAAACAAAATGCAGAGAACAGACGCCACTAACAGTTGCTAAACCAAATCATTGGATGAAAAAAAAATATCAAATAAACAGATGAACTGAGGTCAAGAATAAATCATAATCTTTTCATTCACATTGATGGGAATGCAAACTGTCAGATTTAAACAAGGCACATCAAGTCATCACTCATCCGGACTGAAAGCATGCCGAACTTTTACAGCAGCAGTGTAACCTGTGAGATGTATTGATTTTGGGGGTGCTCCCCACAGGTTCCAGTGGCCTTCAGCTGCAGAACATCTTAAGAGCCGGTGAAGAGTGGAGTGAAGCCCTATCAAAGCGGAAGAGTGACGCATTTCCCTCCTTGTGTGGACCCGGCTGTCAGCCAGACAGGGCTGCTCCCTGCATTCCTGCCCTGCTGTCTAGCACAGTAGGTGCCAAACGAAGGTGTCGGAAATTTGACAGCCAAAATGAGATGTCTTCATCAGTTCATCCAACACCCTCATAGAAGGGCACCAAAAGTGTCCTAGGGGAGCATCTCACCATTGCAGTTCCTCCTAAAACTACTTATTGAGTTCAGCTGCAAAGTCTGCCCAATGCAGCATCTGAATTAGACAAAGACCAGATCTAAAACTCCTAAAAAAATTGCTTTGGAAAGAATGCTGGGATGTATTATCCGGATACAGTGACAACAATGTTTGCAGCTGGAAAATAAATCTACGAAAAACTCAGCAGTGATATACAATAAAAACTGAACGGCTCATTTAAGGTTGATATAAAATCATAAAGGTATAATATGAACAGGGTATGTAATGGTGTGGTAAAGTGATATGAGGTCAGTGGAGTATCTGCCAAGACCACTTAGCAGAACCATATGCATATCTCCCATTCTGGCTTCCATTAACACTGGCACGCAGCGATTAAAGTGAATTGCGAGTAGTGAGAGCACTCACCATCAGGACGGATGGAGTCAAGAGAATAACAAGGCTCTGAGAGCGGACCCCGTGGGGTGTCCACGGGTAGACTTTAACTCTCCAAGGATGATTTGTGATAATCAACAGACAGATTCGAGTCATGAACCGGACAGCTGTATCAAGACCCAGCAATGATTGAAATGACTTTTCCATGGGGGCCCCTTAATAGGGTCATCATGCTCGCTGCCAATCAGAATGGCCAGTGCAATTGCAATTACAGTGGGATTCGGTGAAATTATGAGGGACAGGAGACAATCTCCTAAACTCCTGCTGCCTTCTGGATCGGGTGTGTGCCGTTTTAAACAGTAGGAGGTAGAGGTTTCTTTGCTACTTCTAACTCATATTAAAAGGGTTTATCTCAAAACGTACTTATACAATAAATATAATTAAATAATACATGGTAGGAAAACACCATACTTACTAACGTAATTATCAACCATTTCATCAAGAGTACAGTAAATGCATGATGCAACGTGTTATGTATTACATCATGATCCCGTTAATATTAATAACACGCTGCTTTTCATACAAGACACCACACGGTGCATTCAGATTTTGCACTTTTACATAATGACTCACCATAGCTCAAATTAGGCGAAATTAGTATACTTTCGGGGGGCTCCACAGCGCCGCTGTACAAGCACTTGCTTTTCATGACCCAGTCTGACTCATTACATGGAATTAACAGCCAACACTTTATTAGTGGTGGGGTTCAGAGTATCAGCGCACATTTAAACCCGTACTTCCAATCTGCAGTTTATAGACAAGGGACAGATGGCAAAAAATAATTGAATTGAGGGGGAAAAAAAAAAAACTGAGACTGACATGAATCTTCTTAGAAGTGACTTCTGGTGTGGGAAGATGGCGGCGTGAATTCACGTTTGCGGCAGCCTCACCCAGTACCGTCCATGCAGTGTCTTTGTCCACATCTGCGCCTAAGTTTGTGTCTTCGTTTGATGGGTGGGAGAGCTGGCGCTGGATCGGCTGGGAGAGCTTGGTCTGCTGCATCATGTGGGCTGGAGCTGTGCCCAAAGAGGTACCACCGAGGGTGGTCAGACAGGACGCAGAAGCAGGACAGGCAAAGCTAATTGCTAGCCCATGCAGACCGCCAGTTCCGATAACACCAAGGGCGGTCTGGCGGCGGCCTCACCTAGTGTTGGCTGTGTTTTTAGTGTCGTCGTGTGGATTGTGGGGAGGTGTGTCGGGGGTGTTTGGATGAGAGAGCTAGCGTTGGATTGGCTAAGGGAGTCTGGTCTGCTGCGTCTGGTGGGCCTAAGGACCATGGCCCTGCCCGGAGTTGCGCTCGAAGAGGACGCAACGAGGGCGGTCTGACAGGACGTGGAAGCGGGGCAGGCTAAGCTAACTGCTAGCCCATGCAGACCGGCAGTTGTGATGGTCACCCTGGCATTCGCTCTCCTGGACACTGATTTTTCTGTTTGGTTTCGATATATGTGCTAGTTTGGATATATGTGTTCTTGTAGTTCGGATGTGTGTTTTTGTCTTTGTGTTGCACTGCTGTGGGCTGGGGGACAAGATATTTCATTTCATTTCATATGCACAAGTACATGAAATGAAAGCACAAAGTGTTCCTGATTCCTGATGATACAGAGGTCTCACCTGTTTTAAAATGGTATAATTAGAGCCGTCCACGCTAAGCTTCCTGATTTCATGGTGATCTGCCATTATAAGGAAGGGTTCTTCAGCTGGGGAAAGAAAAAAAAAACACATCAGATGACCACAGTGTCTAAACATATTTTTACTGTGCACGTGGAGGAGTAGAAATGTGGACCGACCTGAGACAGCCTTGCATGTGTTGGGGTTGCGCTCCAGGGCTTCATAGCCATCTGCACAAAGGCACTTGTAGGAGCCGTAGGTGTTGATGCAGCGCTGGCTGCATGGGAGGCTGGAGGAGCACTCGTCGCTGTCCACACAAGTCCTCCCATCGTCCTTCAGGCGGAAGCCGGGCCAACACTTACACTGGTTTCACGCGTAAAAACAGAAAAAATAGTGAGTCTGCCAGTGAGCCAAAGTAATTAACAGTAATTAAGAGGCTTGTCAAGGGCGAGTTTATCCGTTATTAAATTTGATTTGATTTGGGATTTGCGACAGAAGGGTACCAGCAAGAGTTAAAGGGAAGGTTTACAAGATGGCAGTGAGACCAGCCATGTTGTATGGTTTGGAGACAGTGGCACAGACGAAAAGATAGGAGGTGGAGCTGGAGGTGGCAGAATTGAAGATGCTAAGATTTTCATTGGGAGTGACGAAGAAGGACAGCATAGGAATGATTATATTAGAGGGACAGCTCAGGTTGGACGGTTTGGAGACAAAGCAACAGAGGCAAGATTGAGATGGTTTGGACATGTGTGTAGGAGAGATGCTGGGTATATTGGGAGAAGGATGCTGAATATGGAGCTGCCAGGGAAGAGAAAAAGATGAAGGCCAAAGAGGAGGTTTATGGATGTGGTGAGGGAGGACATGCAGGTGGCTGGTGTGACAGAGGAAGATGCAGAGGACAGGAAGAGATGGAAATGGATGATCCGCTGTGGCGCCCCCTAACGGGAGCAGCCAAAAGTAGTAGTAGTAGACAAAGGTGCATTTACTTGTTATTAAATCTGAATATACAGTACCTTTTGCACCACAATAATAATATCTTTAATAACAATAATAGTACCTTTTGCACCACAATAATAGCTCAAGATTGTATGATACATTCTAGCTGTGTGGTATCAGAATACTTTATTCTTCCCCTTGGGGATAAATAAGGTATTCTGATTGATTCTGATACCACACAGCTAGAATGTATCATACAATCTTGTGAAGACATCAACGTTATGATGTCTACACAGTACAGCAGAATAAAATCCCATGGCATTTCAGCGATCACAGCCCCCAAAATGTACATCCTTAAATCAGCTTTACTAGGTCAAATGCAAATCCGTTTCTTATCTTAAGTTCTGTCTCTAAAGTTGAGGCTTTTCTTTTTTCTTCTAATCTCTCTGTTCAGGCCCATTTGGATGCGCTGAGGGGGTCTGCAGCGACGTGCTCTCTGGCTAGCGCTGCCTCCACTTGCGAGTCGTGACACGGACGAGAGGATTTGTTTTCCGTCGTTTCTGACATTTTTCCTCACGCAGCGAGAGGGGACAGCGTGACAGGACGGGGTGGGGGGGGGTAACCCACAGCAGATGGGAGGAGGTGCCGCAGTCTGACAACGGCGATGGCTGCTGGGTCCATGTGCCATCGCCTTGACCTGCATTCACTCATTGGCATCCATGGTTTACAGTAAAAGCACACTGCAGCCATTAGACCCATTAGACTTGCAGCCTCTTCACACATAACCTTGAATAATATTATTGAATAACATATTGTGATGTATGACCACACCTGTTTATCGGTTTTAGTCTGAGTGACTGGGAATCGGAAATTATCGTTATATTATTATTATTGCTGTGTCCCACGAATTGCCCAAATGACTTTGTATTCAGTGATGGGCTTTGTATCACGTTTATGACGCGATTGAGATGCCGATTAGCTTAGCTTTTACGTCCGCAGAGAGGGAGCGGACAACAGGGCATTTAAATCCAACTGATTTATGCAGTATCGCTATCCATTAAACTGTGCTTTAGTGCACTCTGGCTCCACACGGATGTGAATGAACCGGACCTATGGACCGATAGCAGAGGGGGGATTCTGGGGAAATACAGATAGTTATCGGAGTGAGTGGACCGTGACTAGTCCAGAGGATACTACCTTGAATCCCACAGGAAGGTCTTGGCAGTCCTGTGTGCACCCACTGACTCGGCGGTTCAGGCACTCGTTCACGTTGCAGTTTCTCTCGTCTGAGCGGTCTCCACAGTCGTCTCTCCCATCACACAGGCTCCCCTCAGAGATGCAGCGCCCGTTGGAGCACATGAAGAAGGAGCCATTGCACAAACTCCCTGGGGGGGGGGGGGCATAATACGTAACCGTCAGAAGCGCAAACTCCGCAATCATTTAGTGTGCAGTAGATGGGGAACGCTCAACAGTAAGTTAGTTCTATTGAGGAACACTTTATTTTGTCCCCACCACCTCCAGCAACCTCTCCTCTCCTCTCAGTGGAGAACCGAGGCCGCCGACTCTGATGAGAAATGTCCAGCTGAGAGCCAAACGGCCGTCTTACCCGCGGCCAGACACTTTAGGTTCAGTGGCAGCTCGTCGGAGTGGTCTGGACAGTCTGCGTAGCCGTCACACTCCCACTGTGAGCTGAGAAGACAGCGGCCGTCCCTACAGCGGAATTCCTCTGATCCGCAGGAGCGATAGACTGCGGAGAGAGAGAAAGAGATAGCCGTTGTCTCATCGGCTGACACGCCAGCTGGGCAACGGCACGGCTTCAACGTGTTCCGAACTAGCTGCCAACAACTTCAGGAGAATAACAGTGAGATGAAAGTGACCACTCTAAGTAGAGCGATTTAAAAAAAAAAATACTACTTGCCACATTCGACGGACTCATCTGAACCATCTCCACAGTCATCATCATGGTCACAGACAAACCGCTGGGGGATGCAGGCTTTGTTGTGGCAGTGAAACGAGCTGTCATCACATGTGTTGTTGGGTGCTAACACAAAGGGAAAAAAAAATTGTTAGGGAGCTAATTTGTGACTCCACAAATCTGGTTTTACTTACCATGAAACATCTGCATGTGGCCAACATTAGTAAAGCTAACCCACTAATTCTCGACAGCTCCTAATGAACGCTATAACCAAACTGTGCACAATAAATGTTCAGTCGATGACGTGCGGTTAAATTGCCAGACTACGGCATACCATTGATGAAAGGTAACAAGATCACACAATGATGCTGATTACGGGTTTCTCTTCTTCTTTTTAATCATTAGCATGAGCATCACTGGGCTGGTTTCGTGAGTTTTGTGATTGCTAGGGCTTTTTTAAAAGCAATCTCAGAAATACGTGGGTTACAGGCCTCCGGGTAGCGTAGCGGTCTACTCCGCTGCCTACCAACACGGGGATCGCCGGTTCTAATCCCCGTGTTACCCCCAGCTTGGTCGGGTGTCCCTACAGATACAATTGGCTGGGTCTGTGGGTGGGAAGCCGGACGTGGGTATGTGTCCTGGTCGCTGCACTAGCGCCTCCTCTGGTCATTTCGGAGCACCTGTTCAGGGGTTAGGGGGAACTGGGGGGAATAGCGTGATCCTCTCATGCGCTACAGCCCCATGGTGAAACTCCTCATTATCAGGTGAAAAGAAGTGGCTGGCGACTCCACATGTATCGGAGGAGGCGTGTGGTAGTCCGCAGTCCTCCCTGGATTGGCAGAGGGGGTGGAGCAGCTCCCGGGATGGCTCGGAAGAGTGGGGTAATGGCCGGATTGAATTGGGGAGAAAAAAGGGGGGAAAACCTACTAATAAATAAATAGATAGATAGATAGATAGATAGATAGATAGATAGATAGATAGATAGATAGATAGATAGATAGATAGATAGATAGATAAATGTATGCTCCTGAAAAAACTTACTAGAAGACATTGCTTACCACAGCCCGCTGCAGAGAGTTCGTCGCTGCCATCGGGGCAGTCCCTCTCCCCGTCACAGAGCCAGCGTTTGGGCACACAGGCGTATGACCCAGGGCAGCTGAAGAGCCCTGGAGCACATGTCACCGAGCCTGCAGAGAAAACAGCAGCATGCGCTCTACTTCTACAAGCCGACAGGGCTGCAGTGCAACGCAAAAATCCATCACAGGCGGCCACTAACTACACATGACGATTAATGTGCATTTCTTTTAAGTTATCCGTGGCAACGTTTGTGCCGTGAGAAAGAAACCACCCCGTGCGAGACGTCACCATTGTGCAAACTTCCATAGAAACAGACGATGATTCTAGCAAGACCAGCCGAACCAATTTCTTTTTGCAGAATACTGAATTCTAAATTTCCCAGTACACCCCTTTAACTAGAATGCCTTTTAGGACACACACCAGTGGATAAAAGCGGGGTGTGCTGTGAAACAAAGGTAAATACCGTGGTTCGACTAGGCATGCCTCACTAAAATATACTTCCTTGTTTTTTGATAGGACGTGTTCGTGGAACGACCTCTGGGCTGTTTCATTAATATTTCTTTGACATTCTATTTCAACCCAATTACACATCTAATGTGCACAGCAACCATTCTCTATTCATCGTGGTCGGATTCTTTTTATTTTTTACTAAGGAATTCATCACAGATACATCTCATTTGCCCAATGAGATTGCTTTGCCTCTTGGGCCCCAATGATGAAACATCCATTTCCTTCAGCTTGCTTCTAAAACCAGCAGAAATGCCCGCCGTATCATTTGTTGTCTCATTAGCGCCTTTTCATTTCTGTCTGTCGGTTTCCGGCGTGGCTAGAGCAACACATGGACACGTCACCGGCGCTACAGCGGAGGTGACTTCTTATGGCAACGAGAGATTCCCCGCAACAATTAAAAGGCGACCAACCGCAGATCTGCACGCTCTCATCCAGGCCGTCCTCGCAGTCGTTCTCCCCGTCGCACAGCCACTGCTTGGCGATGCACTTGTTCTTTGAGCAGGCGAACTGGTTCCAGAGGCATGACGAGTCTGCAGAGGGTGGCAGGAGGGGGAACTTCAGAGCCATAAATCAAAAGCGTTGCAAATGAAACAACAACAAAAAGCCCCATACCCTATAGAAAGGGGCAGAGTATCAAACTGTAAAAGTCAGCTGCCTTCCGTTTGCCTCTTAACCTCCTTTTCCCTCCGCAGTTGTTTGCTTAGCAGAGAAAGGCAGCCCAGCTGCCAAACAAAGGGCTGTGCATATGATTTTCTCTTTTCTGTAATGAAAGGAGCCCCCCCCCCCCCGAAAATGGGGAAAGTGCTGCTGGTTGCTATACTGGAATAACAATAATACGAACCCTTCCTGGCGTAAAACAACAGTGTGGATCAAAGGTCTTATTTATTCCCTAACGGTGTTCTTAAAACTGATACATTGTCTCTTTTTCTGGGGAAGCAGGGAGGTATGGCTTGGGTGAAAGGAAACAGATGAAAGGAAACAGATGTTACATAGGTAGAATATCTTTTTCTGATTATAAGGGCGAGAATGACAGAAGGGTACCAGCGAGAGGTAAAGGGAAGGTTTACAAGATGGTAGTGAGACCAGCTATGTTGTATGGCTTGGAGACAGTGGCACTGATGAAAAGACAGGAGGGTGGAGCTGGAGGTGGCAGAGTTGAAGATGCTAAGATTTTCATTGGGAGTGACGAAGGAGGACAGGATTAGGGACGAGTATATTAGAGGGACAGCTCGGGTTGGATGGCTTGGAGACAAAGCAAGAGGGGCAAGATTAGGGGCGTCCAGGTAGCGTGGCGGTCTATTCCGTTGCCTACCAAAATGGGGATTGCCGGTTCGAATACCCGTGTTACCTCCAGCTTGGTTGGGCGTCCCTACAGACACAATTGGCCGTGTCTGCGGGTGGGAAGCCGGATGTTGGTATGTGTCCTAGTCGCTGCACTAGCGCCTCCTCTGGTCGGTCGGGGTGCCTGTTTGGGGGGGAGGGGGAACTGGGGGGAATAGTGTGATCCTCCTATGCACTACGTCCCCCCCTAATAAAACTCCTCACTGTCAGGTGAAAAGAAGCGGCTGGCGACTCCACGTGTATCGGAGGAGGCATGTGGTACTCTGCAGCCCTACGCAGATCGGCAAAGGGGGTGGAGCAGCGATTGCTCAGAAGAGTTTGGTAATTGGCCAGATACAATATATACAGTGCATCCGGAAAGTATTCACACCCCTTCACTTTCCCCACATTTTGTTATGTTACAGCCTTATTCCAAAATGGATTAAATTCCTTTTTTTCTCATCAATCTACACACAATACCCCATAATGGCAAAGTGAAAAACGTTTTGTAGAAATTTTTGCAAATTTATTAAAAATAAAAAACTGAAATATTGCATGTACATACGTATTCACACCCTTTGCTATGGCACTCAGAATTGAGCTCAGGTTCATCCTGTTTCCACTGATCATCCTTGAGATGTTTACATCTTGATTGGAGTCCATCTGTAGTAAATTCAATTGATCGGACATGATTTGGAAAGGCACACACCTGTCTATATAAGGTCCCACTGTTGACAGTGCATATCAGAGCAGAAACCAAGCCATGAAGTCAAAGGAATTGTCTGTGGACCTCCGAGACAGGATTGTATCGAGGCACAGATCTGGGGAAGGGTACAAAAAAATTTCTACAGTTTTGAAGGTCCTGAAGAGCACAGTGGTCTCCATCATTTGTAAATGGAAGAAGTTTGGATCCACCAGGACTCTTCCTAGAGCTGGCCGCCCAGCCAAACTGAGCAATCGGGGGAGAAGAGCCTTGGTCAGGGAGGTGACCAAGAACCCGATGGTCACTCTGACAGAGCTCCAGCGTTCCTCTGTGGAGATGGGAGAACCTTCCAGAAGGACAACCATCTCTGCAGCACTCCACCAATCAGGCCTTTATGGTAGAGTGGCCAGACGGAAGCCTCTGCTCAGTAAAAGGCACATGACAGTCCGCTTGGAGTTTGCCAGAAAGCACCTAAAGCACTCTCAGACCATGAGAAACAAGATTCTCTAGTCTGATGAAACCAAGATTGAACTGTTTGGCCTGAATGCCAAACGTCCCGTCTGGAGGAAACCAGGCACCTCTCATCACTTTGCTAATACCTTCCCTACAGTGAAGCATGGTGGTGGCAGCATCATGCTGTGGGGATATTTTTCAGAGGCAGGAACTGGGAGACTGGTCAGGATCGAGGGAAAGATGAATGGAGCAAAGTATAGAGAGATCCTCGATGAAAACCTGCTCCAGAGCCCTCAGGACCTCAGACTGGGGCAAAGGTTTACCTTTCAACACGACGACGACCCTAAGCACACAGCCAAGACAATGAAGGAGTGGCTTCGGGACAAGTCTGTGAATGTCCTTGAGTGGCCCAGCCAGAGCCCAGACTTGAACCCCATTGAACATCTCTGGAAAGACCTGAAAATAGTTGTGCAGCGATGCTCCCCATCTAACCTTACAGAGCTCGAAAGGATCTGCAGAGAAGAATGGGAGAAATACCCCAAATATAGGTGTGCCAAGCTTGTAGCTTCGTACCCAAGAAGACTTGAGGCTGTAATCGCTGCTAAGGGTGCCTCAACCAAGTACTGAGTAAAGGGTGTGAATACTTACGTATGTATATGCAATATTTCAGTTTTTTATTTTTAATAAATTTGCAAAAATGTCCTCAAAACCTTTTTCGCTTTGTCATTATGGGGTATTGTATGTAGATTGATGAGGAAAATAAAAGGAATTTAATCCATTTTGGAATAAGGCTGTAACATAACAAAATGTGGGGAAAGTGAAGGGGTGTGAATACTTTACGGATGCACTGTATATGTATATATATATTATTTTATTTTTTTGTGATTATAAGGGAGAGAGAACCGGGAAGCAGAGATGAGGACAAAAGTCAATGTATTCATAACCTGTGATGAGCTTGTGTGACTGAGGCGCCCCAGTCTCCCCTCAGGAGCAGAGACGTGGTCTCCAGCCTGCACATGTCACACAGCAAAGCTCCAGGTCAGACCACCATACAGGAAGTTATAGTTCCCCCTCTGCCTGGCACGCCTTCC
Organism: Lampris incognitus; assembly: GCF_029633865.1. Taxonomy (NCBI): domain Eukaryota; kingdom Metazoa; phylum Chordata; class Actinopteri; order Lampriformes; family Lampridae; genus Lampris; species Lampris incognitus. The sequence continues at coordinate 43,091,169 of NC_079221.1, forward strand.
CGTCATCCTTTTTAAACCACACCGGTTTTTAACTGCTTTGAAATGACGGAAGACCTGATGAGATAAACATGAAACAACCTGATCTAGAATCAGGTTTATTCTGAATTTCAGTAGGTGATAGTGGATTTGCATTTCAAATACTGAGAGGTGCTTCAAGAATACGGCAAAACACTAGGTAAAATATATCAAAGTAATTCTGTCATGTCTCTGGATTTCAATGGTATTTTGCCCGGTGGAGAAGCACATTACACATTGTGCAATGGCAGATTAGTATTTTGTGTAATCAGATGTGGAATTGGAAACTGAGATGAAATGACATTTTCCTCAAACCATTTTGTCTCCGCAGTCAGATTATCAATGGCCAAGGCTTTTTATATGATAATTGACTCAGAGGAATAGGAATATTGTCTATTTGTCCTGAAAAAGCTATTCAGAGCATCCAGCGGAATGGTGGCATAATTCTTATCAGCTCTGGAATGGGCACATTTGGAGTTCGAGATGTTATCATTTCACACAGCCACAACTGACGCTCCTGGATATAAGGACGGAAAGGATTTTAATGTGTTATGAGCTAATCTAATAGCATTCACAGCCAATTTACAAAATAAATCAGATAACATGTGAATAACATTAAAAGAATGAATCAAACGGGATTCAATGTAGAAAAAAATAAAAGGGCAGCTGGAAGCTAATGGAAAATTCCTCATTGGGAGAGTGTGTGGGGGTTTCTTTAATTCCGAGGTTACAGCCATCACAGTGTAATGCTTGACGCTTCTGGTCCCACTCATTGTTCGTCATTCTCGTGATTTCTGCTCCTCTAACAGGCAAGAGAAAACAACAAACTGACAGGTTACAATACTGATGGTATTGTGTGTGACTGTGCGCATGTAACTGTGCGTGCATGTTTGTCTCCATCAGGTCTCATTATCTTGTGCATGCAGGTGCATTTTGCACTGATGAAAAGAGTGACGAGGCTTGTGATTTGGGCTACTCACATGTGCAGTTGAGTATCACCTTTATTTTGCTTTGATGCCAGAAGCAATGACACGTGAATGGAAATGAAAGTGCGCCGTTGGTTTTGATGGCAAATTCTATTTACCTGGACCATGACTCAATTACGGTGTTCCCATCTAATTGGAGAGACCTGTACTTTGTCATGGTAAGTTATGCATACATTAGCGAGGATCAAAGCGTGGCCGACAGGGCTCTCATTGCCTCTGGTGCAGGGAGGCGGGGGAGTGGCGGAGTAATGTGCAATCTTCTCATATGTCACCGCTTCCCAATGAGGCCCTGTGTTTCTTTCTTCAAGAACCATTTAGGACGACTGCTGGCTAATAAATTAATTGTTAAATTGAGGCAACATGTTAATTCAAAGACCGAAAAAAAAAAACTCCTTTTCACCGGCCTCTACCTAAACATAGGTTTAGCTGTCAAACCAACTGTCAAAGTTTTAGTAACAGCCAGTGCAGAAATCTCAGATGCAAATGGGGGGGAGAGGGAAATAAAGTGGTGAGCGGTGCTTCGAGTTTTTGTTTTCTCTCCAGACACACTGCATGTTATGCTTGCTGTAGGCCTAGATTTAATGAAGTGATCGACATATTATAATGAATGGCTTCCTGTTGATGGAATAACAAAAAATACCCACTGATGCTATTAAACATGGCTCCTGACAGTGGGTATATTCATTCATTCTTTATCCGAACTACTTATCCTGACGCAGGGTCGCGGGGATGCTGTAGCCTATCCCAGCAGTCATTGGGCGGCAGGCGGGGAGACACCCTGGACAGGCCATCACAGGACCGACACACACACACACACACACACACACATTCCCACCTAGGGACAATTTAGCATGGCCAATTCTCCTGACCTACATGTCTTTGGACTGTGGGAGGAAATCGGAGCACCCTGAGGAAAACCACGCAGACACGGGGAGAACATGCAAAATCCACACAGAGGACGACCTGGGATGACCCCCAAGGTTGGACTACGCCGGGGGTCAAACCCAGGACCTTCTTGCTGTGAGGCGACTGCACTAACCACTGTGCCGCCCAATGTAATCTAATAATAATAATAATAAAATATATTATTGTGTGATAAGACAAGGATGTCCATTATAAAGGAGAGTTTATTTTGTCCTCAGTGTGCAGCATCTATGACTCATGTGGGTGGAGAAGAAGGAACAGGAGCGAAGCCTACATACCACACTGGAATTCGTCTGCCCCGTCCTCGCAGTCTTTCTGGCCATCACACAGCCAAACGCTGGAGATGCAGTTTCCGCTGGGACAAGCAAAGTGGCCTTCCTCACATTTGTGCCCATGGGAAACTGGGGCGGAAAACAAAAAGGAAGTTAGTCCCTCAGATATTAGCCATGAGTGAGTTCATTATCCCTGCCTAAGCTCTCACTGAATCTCTAACTCCGCTGTCCTAATCACCTCCGAAAATGAGATCGCAAGGCTTTATAACACTCTCTAAGTCTTTTCTAATTGATGCTGGCTCCCTCAATCTGTCTTTCTGCACACATAGCACAGCAGCAGAGGCGGGGGTGAGGGGGGAGGAGGGCAGGTGGGGCTGGGGGGGGTGAGTGGGGTGGGAGGATCACCCTGGCAGTTGGTCTCATCGGCGTAATCTCCACAGTCGTTGGCTCCGTCGCAGATCCAGGAGGGGTGAATACAGAGCGAGGTGGAGTTGCAGCTGATGAAACCTGTCTCTTTCACCCCCAGCTTGTAGAAGTGTGAGCAGTCTGAGTGGTCTGAATACAAAAACACGACACTGCAATCAGCATCCACCAGCATGGTGGAAATGGGACTAGATTTGGTGTGTGAGTGTGAGTGGTAAGTGCAGATCTCAGTCACTAGATCCAACTGATCTGTCAGAGGTAGACCTGTTTTCCTTTGTTTTTTTGTTTTTCAAAGTGTTATGCAAAGTACAGTCAAAAGGACTTACTGCAGTTCTTCTCATCCGAGGCATCAGCACAGTCGATGGCCTGGTTGCACCAGGCTGAGCTGGGCACACAGCTTCCGTCTTGGCACGATGACTCAGACGAGCCGCATGTGGCATCTGGGAGACAGAATTAAGATTCAAAAGTCAGTGGGCTTAGCTGAAAAAAGCAGAGCACTCACAGGCTGGAATAGGTAAATCTCCCACTCTGGTATTTAGCATCTCTCTCTGGATTTAAATTAAAATTTATTCAGGTTTAAGAGGGACAGAAAGAAAAAGACTGAGATGGTTTACATACGGCTATGGACCATCTGTGGTAAAATCTTAATTAATCAAATAATTATCATGACCCTTTGAGTGACAAATGTTGGGATAATATCAATCTACCATCTTATCTCTCTCTCTACACACACACACACACACACACACACACACACACACACACACACACACACACACACACACGCTTGTATATATTCTTCGGATATTGTGATAGCAATTAAAAGCTCTAATGGTCATAGACACAGGACAATTGCTGATGTTCCATTAAAGACTGAATGGATTCTCTGAGCAACACTCTCATCACAGTGAGATAAGCTGCTTCCTGATATTCCAGTCTGCTTCCCATAATGTCCACATTAATTATGAAAATACGACTGCCACCTTTAAGTCTCCTTCAGGCTTATAATTCATAGGAACCAACGATACTACAGTAGATTTTTTTTCTTTATTCTTCCCCTTGAAATCAAACTAAATCAGAGCAACATAATGAAAAATGATAGTGAAGGCAAATAGTGCTTTGACTGCTCAAGAATAAAAAAAATGCAAAACCGTATTGTTTATAATAGGATTATTTAGCTGTTCTTTTCAAACTGGAGGAAAGCAATGCGGTTCAGAAAGACAGGTTTCATATGGGTTCTCCTGTGAGGGCAGCCTCTGTGTGATCCTGAAGCTCATTAGAAGATGAGGGATAAGCACAGCATGCAGGCTTACATGGCACGGTGTGGCGGGGCTTTGCAGCCATGTGCAGGCTGAACCAAATTGGAGATCGGATAATAATCAGACTCACTGTTACAGAACACCTCATCAGAGTTATCGCCACAGTCATCCATCCCGTCACAGAAGCGGCTGTTGGCTACACAGCGCTGAGTGTAGCAAGGCCTGAAACCCCTCCTGCAGCTTCTATGGTCTGGAGGCAAATATACATACATACATACATATATCTGTTTGTATTTACTCATCCCCACTCCCATAGCTTTATCTTATTTTTTATATACATTTGCACGACTGTATAGTTATATACTGTATACATACTGTCTACTATATGTACATACGTATCTATTGACTACACACTGTATATCCATATTTATTAACATTCCGTACTACCTCTGTACTCTTGTATAAATTACACCCCACACTTTGCTGTACAATTTTGCACTTTCTGGTTAGATGCCAAATTGTATTTCATTGTCTTAGTACTTGTACTCTGTGCAGTATAGTGAGAATAAAGTTGGATCTGATCTAATTTCATATATATATATATATATATATATATATATATATATATATATGTGTGTGTGTGTGTGTGTGTCTATACATATATATATATATAATCCAGTGAGTCAAGTAAATTCTCTGCGAGACAGTACAAGCCTGTTTCATGCCATAAGCAATCATCAGCTGTCAATAAAGCTACTCGAGGAAAGGACATACCATTATACACACACACACACACACACACACACACGTATATATATGTGTGTGTGTGTGTGTGTGTGTGTGTGTGTATGTGTGTGTGTGTATATATATATATATATATATATATATATATATATATATATATATATATATATATATATATATACTGGTATCATCATTCTAATATGGCCAGGCTGGGGGCAGTATTTAACACAGTATTTATGTTCCTTACCACAATATTGCATTTTTTCATCAGACTTGTCTTTGCAGTGAGCGACTCCATCACAGGTCAGCTGGTAGTTTATGCACTCTCCGTTCCCACACTCAAATTCGGTATGAATATTGCAGGAGGAATTTTCTGCTGCAAATGAAGATCAAGAGTGTGAAGGAATATGGCCTCCAACTACATTACTTGTCATGATATATCAAAATTAAGCCCCCACAACTGTCGGGATAGTCAAGAAGAGCTCATACAATGAGTTAGTGACTCTATTAAGTAAGCAATGACTCCTTTATAGACCATAAACCTGTTGCTATGAGAATGAGACAAAACCCGAACCTCAATGAAGTGCTGCACATATTCCAGTTTGCCTTAAAAAAACATTTTACTGTTTTCACTGGAAGTTTGTAAAAGTCACAACTAGTCCTTATGGGATCACTGTTGTCACATCGGCAGCTTTGCATTACTTACACACACATCTGTTGTCGTCTAACAGCACACGTTCTCCACGGCAAGTACAGTTGACCCTCCCATCTGGAGTCAACAGACAGAGGTCACCGCAGCCTCCATTCTTGTGTCGACACGGAGATAACTCGCCTTGAAAAAGCAGACACATAGCGTTATTGTATTTCATTTCATTCTGTTTTTTTCCATCAATTCTAGCTGTAAACAATGAGATGTTGCACCGGTATTGTGCTTTGATTTGGAAGGATGGTTCTTAGCCTTCCATGCTAAATCAGGAGACATTGTCAATAATTGTCCAAGCAATTATTGATCGTAAGCAGATGTCCTCCTGGCCACAGTGAGGTAGCTTACAGAGCGCTATTGTGTTGCTATGCAACAAAGGACAAAACCTATCACAACACAGCATTTTTGGTTCTCTACTGTTGGTGCTCTGTGGGATGCAGCCCTCTGCACACAATGTAGCTCCTCCACAGTAAACATCAAAAACATTGTTCAAAATGTATCAGCAGTGGACCAGCTCATTAAGACACAATGCAGACAAGTGTTTCAAAGTCAAGATGGATGGCAGTGTGTCCCAAACGTTTTTTTCTGGGGACCCACTTTTTTAAAAACGACAAACCACCGCGATCCAGTTCACAACAGGCCTTATCTTTAAATGGTGAGAAGGGCGAACTCATTCATAACTGAATGTTCCTGACCATTTTTCTTCTTATTGAAATCACAGGAAGTTGAATCAGGTCATCTGGACACAACGTGTACTGAGACGGACGTTTCATCACTCATCTAAGAGACCTCTTCAGTCTGAACTGGCCGCAGGTGTCCCCGCCCTTATAAACAATACAGTGGCATCATGACCGAAACCAACGCTCAGTTTCATATGCAAATTACCGTGGCCATTAATTACAGTTACAATGGCCAGGTGTACTATTCACAGAGGATTGGAGAATAGTTGCAATCACAGCATTGTAAGATGGTGACAGATGTACTCTTAGCCCCCCCCCCCCGGTTCAGGGATGGTCGTTCCCTCTTCACATAGATGGCCTCTTTGGCTCCCCGTTCAAACCAGCATTCCTGCGCATATCCTCATCCTTGAAAGAGTGGCCACTGGCCTGTAGATGGGTGTAGACTGTGGAGTCCTGGTCCTGGCTCTTCTGTGTTGTGCCATCCTCTTGGCCAGTTTCTGTTTAGCTTCTCCCCTTCCCCGGCTGCTGTGTTGGTGGGGAAGGGGAGAAATCCCACATTAAACAGGCGCTGGTTAAGTGTGGTTATCCTAACTGGGTGTTTGTCGAAGCCAGGAAGACGCCCAAACAGTGCACCAGCCGATGGAAGAGAGGAGAAGGACAACAGCTGTCTAAGCGTAAACCAGTGGTGACTCCGTATATGTGGCGGGAGTGTCGGAACAGTTGTGACGCGTATTTTCCAAACACCGCGTCTCAGCTGCTTTCAAACCCCAAAACACACTGCGCCAGAAATTGGCCCACCCCAAGGATCGGATTTCCTGGCACAAACAGAGCAATATAGAGTGTGCGCTGTCGAGTGCCCGGAGGATTGGAGAGACTTGCAAATTGGGGAAACTAAACAGACGCTGGCCAACAGGATGGCACAACACATAAGAGCCACCATGTCAGCCCAGGACTCCACAGTCTACACCAGGGGTGACTAACCATGTGCCATGGAGAGCCAGGTGTATGCAGGTTTTCATTCCAGTTGGACTCCACACCAGGCGATTTCACCGATTAGCAACCCTTCAACCAAAGAGGAGGGATGTATCAGTGAAATCAGCTGGTGTGGAGTCGGGTTGGAATGAAAACCTGCACACACATGGCTCTCCATGGCACAAGGTTAGCCACCCCTGGTCTACACCCATGCACAGGCCAGTTTCAAGGATGAGGATGTGCACATCCTTGATTGGGAGGAGCACTGGTTTGAACGGGGAGTCAAAGAGGCCATCTATGTGACGAGGGAACGACCATCCCTGAACCGAGGGCGGGGCCTAAGAGTACAATCTGTCGCCATCTTACAACGCTGTGATTGCAAACATTCCCAAATCCTCTGTGAATAGTACACATGGCCATTGAAACTCTACTTAATGCTCACGGTAATTTGCATATGAAACTGATCGTTGGTTTCGGTCGTTATGCCACTGACTGGTACTATGGTCTTCGAGACTTGCTATTGCTGGTTGTCACAGCAGATCATCAGTTTAACACACACACACACACACACACAAATATCCAAACAACCACACATATGCACATTGATTAAGGCAGGGCCAACATACACAGCACCTTATACACACTGCACACTATTTACTATTATTTCTGCTTTTTTATCTTATTTTATTGTTATTTCATTGCTATTGTTGCTGCAATGTTGAGGAGCTGAAACACAAGAATTTTGCTCTCTTATACTTGTACAGTGGGATCTAACAATAAAGGACCTTGCATCTCGGATACCTGCAGTCAGCTGAGACTGAAGAGGTCACTTTTAGATGAGTGATGAAACATTTCTTTCTCTCTATAGACGTTGTGCCCAGATGAACCGCCTCAACTTTCTGTGATTTCCTCACAGAGCATGCGTTAAGACTTCTTGTTTTTTGAAACGCTCATGCCTATCAGAACAAGTAGACTCGTGTGAGCTATTGTTATCAAACAGTCAATCGATTTGTTAACCACATCAGGTCTATTACACGTCAAACATCATTAGGTCCATTATGTGCTGTTTACTTATCCTGAATGTTATCTTTTTAGGCCTACGCCAAATATCCAGTTGGGCATATTAATTTCACGTACACGTTGTGAATGTGAATGGGCCTCCTTGCTTTTCAGCATTGCATTCCAGTCTGGTGTGCGAGAGGACAGCACAGTGTGCACATCGGGTGCAGCGTTCAGTCTAAAGCTGCGAGTGCGGTAGAAATACCAAAACCCTCCCTCGTGTGACTCAAAGGTCGACTGCAGATATCAGTCTTACATTAAAGACTGGGGAAAAAAAATTCTGCAAATTTATTTGGTGACCCAAATAAAGTCTCATGCGGCCCACTTGTGGGTCCTGACCCAGTCTCTGGGAATGACTGATGTATGGTATCAAGTATTCACAAGAGATAGTACGTAGGACTATTAGAAATCCTATTTTATGGCTTTATCACAAGCTATGGTTATTCTACCCCCCCACCCCACACACACACACACACACACACACACACACACACACACACTTTCTCCCCTCAATTGTACCTGGCCATTCACACCGCTCTCCGAGCCGTCCCGGTCTCTGCTCCACCCCCTCTGCCGATCCGGGGAGGGCTGCAGACTACCACATGCCTCCTCCGATACACATGGAGTCGCCAGCCGCTTCCTTTCACCTGACAGTGAGGAGTTTCACCAGGAGGACGTAGCGTGTGGGAGGATCACGCTATTCCCCCCCAGTTCCCCCTCCCCCCTGAACAGGCACCCCGACCGACCAGAGGAGGCACTAGTGCAGCGACCAGGACACATACCCACATCCGGCTTCCCAACCGCAGACCCGGTGTCTGTAGGGATGCCCCACCAAGCTGGAGGTAACACGGGGATTCGAACAGGCGATCCCCCCGTGTTGGTAGGCAACGGAATAGACTGCTACGCTACCCGGACACCCCTGCTTATTCTATTTGTGAGAAGAGAAATCACTTCTGTTTTGAGTTTCTGAAGAGCTGATCAAACACAGTAGATACTAAGGAATACCAGAATACACAAAGGGGCTAAAAACACAACAGTCAACAGAGTATACTGATTATTAAATCATATTGTGAGTAGGGTTTTGGCTGAAAAGGTCATATTCTGGCATCTGTGTTTATTTGCCATGATGAGATAAACGAGGAGAAGAACTGGCTTAGTCATACCACTAAGTAATGTCTAACCCTGCATTTCTTTGTTATACTTGGAACCAAAATGTGCAAGTTACTTTGAAGGTTTCCTCTCCAAACTTCTCTATTAAATACATAAACTTAAGTTTCTAACAAGGCTAAATAAGAACATGCACATTTTTTGATTCCCACTACATCTTGCACATCAAAATGAGATGTCCTTGGAGCCTTTGCTAAGAGTTATCCCAGAGCTGTAGCATGCAACGAGCATCCAGTCACTCAAAACAGACATCACAGAACCAAGTGACAAATGCATGAAGGCAAAATAAATGGCGCCGATTACAGCAAATCTCATTTTCTCTGGCACCTTCTGTTCAAGAACAGCAGGGAAATAGGAACAATTACAGCAGAATATTCATGTTGCTTAAGTTTGGAAAAATATAACGACATGATTATACACATGCATGCACAGACTGCATGCATGCATGTGTCGGTCTAAACTGACTGCAGGGTCAGTCGAGACTGGAGAGGTCACCAGGACGAGGGATGAAATGTTTATCTCAATAAACATTTTATCCAGATGAACTGATTCTAGTTTAATAATAATAACAATAATAATAATAATAACAATAATAATCATCATCATCATTACATTTATATAGCACTTTCTGTGATTTCCTTACCTGGATTATTGAGCATGCACAAAGACAACTGCATACATGTGCACAATCACTGGTGTGCATGCAGTCACAACTGCATACATCCCGGTGCACACATATGCGCTCACATAGATGTGAAGCACAAACATCTGCAGACACAAAGCATCCATTGGTTTTTGAGCTAAGCTTATCCCTTGGGATGGAATACTCACAGTTGTTTGTGTCGCTAGCCACAGCTATAATCCCCATGGGCTGGTGAGGGATGTCTGCCCGCAGTACTTTTGTGTCTCCGCCCGTGTACTTGTTCGACCGTAGCACGGCCCTGCGAGCCCAGTCCGACCAAAAGATAAAATCCCCATAGATCGCCAGCCCGAAGAAAGTCCCGGGTCCTGATTTTACTATGACCTACAGATTTTACAGCAAAGCATGACTGTTAGGGCTGCTTCTCATTGGACCATTGGAGTCTATTGCTAACACCATCCAATGGTATAGTATGCCATTAAGTCTGTGAAAATATAAGTAAGCATGGATACCAGGTGGCTCCAGCATGTTCCACACACTAGACTTATCACTATCAATATTTACACTTCGATGCACAAAACCTCTCTTTTCAAGACACTGTTTGAAAAAAAAAAAGACTTGTGCCCAATGAACAGATGAGAAGCACAATAATGCTTAGAGCCATTAATCAACACATCACACCCCCCAATGACTGTTTAACCCAGATGTTGGGGGAGTAAATGACAGTGTCATTGGCAGGGAGGAAGGGATCCATCAGATGGCTCCTTCAGGGACTCTCTAGGCTGGGGGCATCAGGGCTTCCAGCAGCTCTGTACTCTCAGCCATTAGTGGGACATGCTTGTAAGCAGGATCACATTAGCCCTGTGCCATATTGGGATTAATAGGACAGGTGTTGATTAAAGGAGCGCAGCGTGTGAAAGCAACAACTGGCCATCAGGAGGGAGAGGGAGGGGGAAAAAGAGAAAGAGAGAGTGATAGATAAAAAGACAAGACAGAGAGAAAGTGAGAGAAGCAGAATGCCAGATGGGTTATGGTGGAACATATTGAACGAAAATTACATTTGGGAGATACTGGGTTTTACACCGGTGACTAATTACAAACCAGCAAACACTAAATACTTGTGTACCCAATTTCAAGTTGGCTATACATTTTTCAGTAAAAGTATACATTTTAAATATTACCTTGTTACTTCACTGCTTTAGAATTTTCATAGGTGGTAGATCAGTGTCCATGAGGAGAACCCCAGCCCCAAGTGGTACTCTGATATTCCATTCCTGGTGAGACTAACATGCCCATGTAACATATCACTGCTGTATATCAATGACGACACCCAGGAGGGAGCTGTTCTCATGCAGCCCACAATTAATATTCTCTCTTTTTTACCGTTAAAAAGGTCATCTTTTTATCATTAACGTGTTGACATCTCCCTTTAACATGTACACCACGTACTCCACTTCCCTCTTCGGAGCTTTGGCTTCATTAATGATACTGCTCTGTACTGCAAATGGCACAGAGGAGTTAGTTGCTGCTACCACTCCATCTCCCCCGTCAGAAGGGGATGTATCACCGGCCTCCCTGTCAGCATATAATAACACCGCTGTAGTGGGGAGGAGGAACTGGACCACCCCCCCCCCCAAAGACACACAACCACCATGCAATAAAGCTACCACCCTCCGACGCCAGGGTGCTTGAACAATGGAGGAGTGTTGCGTGAATCCCAACACTGCCCTGGAGTGTCTCAGCATTGCGTAGTTGACAGTAAGTTACCTCTGTTTAATTTTCAAATTTTAATTGGGATGGTGATGGAGTCGGTGCCTTCAGGGATCTCACTGCAAAGCCTTCATTAGCAGAACTAGTGTGCAGTGAGGGCGGAGCGGAGACCCAAAGGGTGATGACTTTTGAGCCATGTGACCCCGCTCAGCAAATCTATGGGTAACTAAATGAGAGAGGCTGAGGTGCTGAGCCACAGAGAAGTTGTGCCATGCACAAATCAAAATCCATACCTGAGAAAGTCAAGGTGCATTGTAATCCCTTAAGTGCCAGGGATACAGACCCTGTTGGGGGTTTTTAGGATACAATGCATTATGCATGCAGCCTTTCCCCGATAACACAAGAACCACTCACTGATCTCTCTTACTTTAGCAAGAATGACTTAGCTACTAAATTAAGTAAACCTCCGGTCCTCTCAGTGATGAAATTTGAGAGCCGATCCATTGTATGGCAGCTGAAGTCCGAAGGAGCTCAATAGGGTTTGGAGATTATGTGGCAGACAGCAAATTGCTTCATTTAAACTCAAAGGGGCCAATCAATTTGACACTCAGTCCTCGAATATGTCCTTGTGTTTAAAATGTTTTAGGATTATATATATCAATGTGAGACAAGGGGCTATATTTAACACTAGAACGACCAAGGCTGTCAATTTGGCGGTTTTAGATTTTTAGTCCAATAACGTTGTTGAAGAGCAATTGGACAATCAAGTTACAAGATCTACCTAAAACGACCAAGAGCTGTCAAAATGACGGTGCGTAATTTGCGCGTCATCGTGTACGTCATGTCACTATTTATGACGTGTTTTCGCCGTGCCATTTCCTTCGCAAAGTCAATTACTCTGTCCTAGAAACATGTTAGCGTTCTCCAGTGCAGCGTAATAGTCTAAACTTGATTTCTGATTATCATGACTACAACCGAGGCATTGCCGTATTTACAGGCGTTGGACAGCAATCATCCACCCATCCATTATCCAAACCGCTTATCCTGCCCCCAGGGTCGCGGGGATGCTGGAGCCTACACCCCAGCAGCCACTGGGCGGCAGGCGGAGGGGGGGGGGGACACCCTGGACAGGTCGCCAGGCCATCACAGGGCAATAATATACATACAAGTCTAATTTCCCTCAAAAAACAAGTACAGTAAAAAGTTATTTAAAACAACACCTATATAATCTGAGGATATAATAGAACCAATGTTTCAATTAAGCAATGTTACATTATTGAAATTAGTTGTGTAATTTGTGTGTAATTATTGCTAGTCACTACCAAAAAAAAAAAAAAAATCCCTGCACAGAAACGGCGAATAGTTAATCCATCATAGTTTTATAACATTACATTCATCAAAGGCTCATTATTCGAACGTTTAGGGGCAAGGGTCTGAAGAGTGAAAATTCAAAACGCTTCCTTTTGGCTAATTAGCACATCAGAATTCCCTCCCCTAAGGGACATTTAAACCCTCCCAATCCCACAAAATCTAAAATCTAAAATCTTTTGAATCTGGAGCCGTATTCATGAAGCATTTTATCTAAGCACTACTCCAAAATGACACTACAAGTTCCAAGCTAAAAGTTTTCCCTTAGAAGTGGTTCGAGAAGCTGGCGAGACTAAGGATAGAGTCTTCAGCTAAGAGGAGTGGGCGGGGATGACCCCAGTGCCATAGATGATGTTGTTCCCCGCTTACTATGCCCACAGTGAAAGCTTGTTGACAGTTATGCTGTAAAAAAAATATGATGGATTTACTATTTGTGGTTTCTGTACATTTATTGTGGTGACACTTTATCAACATTCATGTGGTTAATCTTTATGACACCTCATTGGTCAACACATTGGCCGATTATTGGAATCTCATTTGTCATGTAATTTATGGCATGGGACTTCCTCTGTTAATACTGGTCTGACGAAGATTTTTTTTCTTCTTTTGATCGAAACGTTACACAAATAAATGTGCAGTGATTTTCTTTCAACACGGTGTTGCGTAGAGTTAAAAAAAAAGCTCATAATTTTCTTTTTAATTCATCCTTGGTTTAGTAGGACATTGTAAAGGATTTGATGAAAAGTAAATCAGTAAATTCAATCAAGTGTGTTCATAACTTCACTGTTCTCATGACACATGCTGTCACATGAGCACAATTGCTTATAAACACCATTGCAATAAAAAAAGAGGCAAAATGAACAAACTCAAATCAACTTCCACAGACAAGATGGTGGAAAGTGACTCGGAAGGCAGCAATGATGTCCTTTAGCGCAGGGAAAGGTTGGAAGAAAAAAAAAACAAAAAAACAACTGATTTAATAGCCTGTGATCCCACAGCTTTGAGTCTTACTCGCCATGTGCTGAGCCGATGTGACATAAGAGCATTAATGCAAGTGAGCCGGAGGATTTGTTGGAGTTTAAACGGCATTGTCTAAATGAGCTCTTTATTTTCAACCATCAGCATGAATCATTACTTTGTATCTATATCTAACGTCTTAAATGTATTCATCATGAGTTTACCCCTCCCTTTAACTTGTGATATGCAGCAAAAGACTGATTTGTTTAGACGACAGCTCAGCCTTTATCGAGATAGCAGGCGTACCATGTGTGGATTTACCCTCATAAATAAGGCTCAGTGTGTTTTAAAAGCAGCAAATGTCACATTCAAATGTGTGAAAGTGGGCATTCTCGAGTTAGCTGTTAGACTTGCGAAATCACGAGAAGTACTGGGGAGGATGTGGAGATGTGGTGAGCACAGGTTAATCCAGATCTACAGATCCACAACAATGTAATGAGCTGGAGACAGGTCGGCCATACTCACATATCTGTTGGAGCCGTCGTAGTCACATCTCTCAATTCTGCCCAGGCTTCCATCTGAGAAGTAGAGCTTCTCTGCTTTGTGGTCAATGGTCAGTCCGTTGGGGGTCAGGATGTCGGTGCTGATGATAACCCTCACACTGTTGCCAGCCAAGGTGGACCTCATGATGCTGGGCCGCTGCTCATTCCAGTTGGTCCAAAACATCAGACTAAAAATGTCAGACAGCAAAACCAAACGCTACTCAGAACTCGGGCACCGAGACAAAAGATGCACCTATTATCGTTCTTTCCCGATGATTTGCCAAGTCGTGACATGCAAATGTCACCGCAGGTTTGCCACCTCGCCACTAAAGTGCTTTTGCTACTTGACATCTTCCCACCGCCTCAGCAAAGAGCGATAAACAAATACGTGTTCGCTGAAATTGAAGCAAGGAGCGTGTGTGATGGCTTTAAAAGTGCTACAACAGTGACATGTCAGGCAGCCCTTCGCTGAGGAAAACAAACACTAATGGGTAGGGAAATTATTCATGGCAACACTAAACTGCTGGGGGTCGATGCGGCAGTGTCAGTCAGTTCTCAACATGACGCCACGGCGGCTGCAGCCTTTGTGACCTGTCATCCACTCCCTTGTTCACTCTGTATGAGTTCAATCACTGATAAGCTGCAGCTGTTCTGCTTCTCCGTTCCCTGTTGATAAAACTGATTAGTGTCTCTGGTTGTTAGACAAAAGGATACTTATTCATGTTTTCTTCTGCGAAAACTCAGAATAATACGCAAAAAGCAGATAGTAGCAGGGGGGATAAATACATAAATGGTCTAAATCAGAACCAGTGGGTTTTCTTGGACAAATGGTGCACTTTTTTTTTTTTTAATCCAAAGTCATGCAGATTTAAAGTCAAAAAGAAATAAAAGGGGGGAAACGTTGGAAAACGTCTCGTAAGTAAAATTTACTTTTGCAGCTGTTGGTTTAATTTTATTATGGTGAAGCAATTTCCCACTAATGCTCACTCCGCGCCGTAATGAAGTCATGGAGGTCCACTCTTGGGGTTAATAAAGACTCCGGTTGGAAGCCAAAGTCAGTGACTGCTAATTAATCAATTCAGCTTAAATTCCAATTATCAGATAGCATTTCCTGAGCGCGATGGATGTGGTGCCAAATCGCTAACTAAGGATACAGACCGAGGTCAAGAAATTGATTCGGTTTCATACTTGACGCTCAAAGGAAGTCTTTTCACAGTTCCCCACGTGACTTTATTATATTTACGAATACGTGAATGAGAAATCTTTTCAAGATGTAACAGGAACACTGATGTGCTGTGTAGGGGAAAAAGATCTGGCACCTCACCTCAACGAAGCACAAATAAAAGTGTCACACCAATCGGGTCTTTGAAAGCTCTGAGGATGCGTTTATCTTTGTTCAAGGTTGAGATCAGAATATTAACATGCAAGTCTAAGAAAAACACAATTATTCACAGTCTGTTGAAGTTACCTCAATTTTGGGTTTCAGACAGAGTAATCCAATTAAGCTTTGGCGTGTAATGACACCTATGTGGCACCCATTTGAGCAAGGAAGCAAGACACCGAGTTGCCCGATATGAAGTCAGAATTCTTTTTTTTGGGGGGGGGGGTTTCCCCCCCTTTTTCTCCCCAGTTGTATCCAGCCAATTAACCGCCCCGGTCGCCGATCCGGGGAGGGCTGCAGACTATCACATGCGTCCTCTGATACATTTGGAGTCGCCAGCCGCTTCTTTTCACCTGACACTGGGGAGTTTCCCCAGGGGGACGTAGCATGTGGGAGGACCACAATATTCCTCCCAGTTCCTCCTCCCCCCCGAACAGGCACCCCGACCCATCAGAAGAGGCGCTACTGTAGCGACCACGACACATACCCACATCCGGCTTCCCACCCGCAGACACAGCCAATTGTGTCTGTAGGGACGCGCGACCAAGCCGGAGGTAACACGGGGATTCGAACTGGCGATCCCCCTGTTGGTAGGCAGACCGCCACACCACCCCAACGCCCCAAGTCAGACTTCTTATTGTTGCAAACGATGAGCTGTACCATAATATCTTCCGTGTAAACAACCAGCCAAAAACGACAATGTCAACTAAAGCACACTTACAAACAAGCACATTTTCAGATGAGTGGGGGGGGGGGGGGGGGGGGCAAGGGGAGAAAGTAAGCGTGTAAGGTTGAGAGGTAAGGAGGGTAAATGGTGGAGTTACTGACTTCTGGCACTCATCCAAGGCCAAGACATGGGGATGGTCGTCCTCTGATAAAGTGACCACAGCCTGTCTTTGGAAGGCACCGGCTCGGTTCTGGTCTACCGTTTGCCTGCTAATAGTAGAGGTGGTGGAGCTGGTCCAGTACAAGGTGTCCCAGGCCCGGTGGTATGCCAGGCCCTCTACAGAACCCACATCTGAGACACAAAAAAAAAAAGGCACTGTAAGACTTGTTTTTTTCCCAGTGAAAAGACCCCAACTCAGACAAACATAGATGCCCAGTTCAATAATAAATCAAGCCAACCATGCAATCAGGTTTAAGAGAAAATATTGACTTTACTCATACCAGACCTCAGGCTGTAATATTGTTAGAGCTGGGACTATATTTCCTTGACTGATGTAAACGTGATTGGCAGTGTGAAAACCTCGGTGTCTGACTATGCTTGACAGACAGCTATTCATCAGTGCAATAGTCACTGAAAAAAAAAAAGTCAATTTCCTTTGAGAACCGTTTTCATAAACACAACGTGCGAGATTCACTGCGATTTCTCGTGTTGATGTGAGCATGCAACCGATGAGAAGTGAGCCTTCAGAAAGAGACAGAGCATGGATGAAGCAAGCATATAAATGGTAAATGATTTACTTGACGTTACTATTGAAGAATTCCAATCAATTTACCCTCTATCAAATACAATTCATACTGTTTGAAAGCACTAGTGCTTGGTCTGCTTAGTCTAGTGCAAGCTATTTTAGCTTTTTCTCCCCATTTATAGTATTCACCTTGACGTTTGTTGACAAGAATCTTCTTCGTGACAGTCATATTCATAGATTTCCTGTGATTTGACTAGGTTTATGGCATCCCAGAGCTTTGCTGTCTGTGCTCTCAACATATTGAACACTATTTAGGATGTTGGGATGATTTGAGGCACCTCCATTAGTAGCCGAATGGTTACAGTGCATGCCACATGGGCAAAACTGTCACCGGTTTGATTCCAGCCAGTGACCTTTGTTGCATGTCATACCCCCCCACCCCCATTTCCTTTCTGCCTTCTTCTTCTTTCGGCTTGTTCCCCGTTTCTCAGGGGTCGCCACAGTAGATTTTACGGTTTCCATTGGTACCCTGTGACGGGGCAGCACCAATGGCGGCTGTTGTTAACCCGGGCCTTGACCAATCTGGTATGGAGTCTCAACCGATCCGGTATGGTCTTGTCAATCCGCATACTGATTTGATTTGGAAAAATGTTACGTCGGACGCCCTTCCTGACACAACCACTAACCCTATGCATGGGGGCACAGGTAAAGTGCTGGATGCCATCTCAGTATTTATGGACTTGCCCCCACCTGTCGCACTTCCTGTCTGCCTTACACTGTCTAACAAAGGAAAAAAAGTGTTGGGATGATTGATGAATATTTATTAAATATTCATCAATCATCCCAACACTTTTTTTTCCCGCCTTGTTGCTGTCTGGGGGCAGTTTCTCTCCCCTTTTTATTGATTCCATCAGTGTCTGCTGTTGGGGCGTTTGGCTTTTCTTTGCAGCCATTGCATGCTGGAATTCCTGGTGTTGTTCCACTGACATATGACTATTCCACAGGTACTTAACACTCATACACATGCAACTAACTGGCTACGACTGTTGTTATCATACTGGCAGCCTGTCCAGGGTGTCTCCCCGCCTGCCGCCCAATGACTGCTGAGATAGGCTCCAGCATCCCGCGACCCCAATTGGGATAAGCGACTTGGATAACGGATGGATGTTGTTATCATTTGACATGCTGCACCGCTTAACTGGAGGCACACGGCACGGGAAGTGCTAATATGAAGAAGAAAGCCGGAAAGAAGACAAAGAAGAAAAAGATGAAGATGAAGAAGATATAATATACAAGCATTTAGGCGATGGTTTAAGCTAGATTTCCCCGTGGTTTGCATCGAACAGGTATTGGATCTTTCTTTTTTTTCCCCCCTCCGACATCCGACCCAGCATTCTGGGCCAGCATCAACCCGACGCCATGGATCGGATCAGGACATCCCTGATATTTATCAAGAGCTAGTTGGCATTTTTTCCCCCCCAAATACCCATTTTAAAACGTTTTGTATAAAACCAAAGTCTTGCAACATGAAGGCCTCAGACCTTCTTTATCATAGTTAAGAACTCAATGATGCTCCAGAGCCAGCACATCTGGATCAGCCCTGTCTTTGACAAATGAATGGAGCTTTTTACAAAAAAAAATATATAATGAGGTTGATAGACGGTTTTTACTGCAATTATACATATTCAACCTTGTTGTGAGTCTGAGACCTTGTGCAGCCCTACTAGTGAATGAAAGTTCATGGCAATTCACAAGAGACATCAAAAAACAATAACAACAATCCCATATATACACTACCGTTCAAAAGTTTGGGATCACATTGAAATGTCCATATTTTTGAAGGAAAAGCAATGTACTGTTCAATGAAGATAACTTTAAACTAGTCTTAACTTTAAAGAAATACACTCTATACATTGCTAATGTGGTAAATGACTATTCTAGCTGCAAATGTCTGGTTTTTGGTGCAATATCTACATAGGTGTATAGAGGCCTATTTCAAGCAACTATCACTCCAGTGTTCTAATGGTACAATGTGTTTGCTCATTGGCTCAGAAGGCTAATTGATGATTAGAAAACCCTTGTGCAATCATGTTCACACATCTGAAAACAGTTTAGCTCGTTACAGAAGCTACAAAACTGACCTTCCTTTGAGCAGATTGAGTTTCTGGAGCATCACATTTGTGGGGTCAATTAAACGCTCAAAATGGCCAGAAAAAGAGAACTTTCATCTGAAACTCGACAGTCTATTCTTGTTCTTAGAAATGAAGGCTATTCCATGCGAGAAATTGCTAAGAAATTGAAGATGTCCTACACCGGTGTGTACTACTCCCTTCAGAGGACAGCACAAACAGGCTCTAACCAGAGTAGAAAAAGAAGTGGGAGGCCGCGTTGCACAACTGAGCAAGAAGATAAGTACATTAGAGTCTCTAGTTTGAGAAACAGACGCCTCACAGGTCCCCAACTGGCATCTTCATTAAATAGTACCCGCAAAACACCAGTGTCAACATCTACAGTGAAGAAGCGGCTGTGGGATTCTGGGCTTCCGGGCAGAGTGGCAAAGAAAAAGCCATATCTGAGACTGACCAATAAAAGAAAAAGATTAAGATGGGCAAAAGAACACAGACATTGGACAGAGGAAGACTGGAAAAAAGTGTTGTGGACGGATGAATCCAAGTTTGAGGTGTTTGGATCACAAAGAAGAACGTTTGTGAGACGCAGAACAAATGAAAAGATGCTGGAAGAATGCCTGACGCCATCTGTTAAGCATGGTGGAGGTAATGTGATGGTCTGGGGTTGCTTTGGTGCTGGTAAAGTGGGAGATTTGTACAGGGTAAAAGGGATTCTGAATAAGGAAGGCTATCACTCCATTTTGCAACGCCATGCCATACCCAGTGGACAGCGCTTGATTGGAGCCAATTTCATCCTACAACAGGACAATGACCCTAAACACACCTCCAAATTGTGCAAGAACTATTTAGAGCAGAAGCAGGCAGCTGGTATTCTATCGGTAATGGAGTGGCCAGCGCAGTCACCAGATCTGAACCCCATTGAGCTGTTGTGGGAGCAGCTTGACCGTATGGTACGCAAGAAGTGCCCATCCAACCAATCCAACTTGTGGGAGCTGCTTCTGGAAGCGTGGGGTGCAATTTCTCCAGATTACCTCAACAAATTAACAGCTAGAATGCCAAAGGTCTGCAATGCTGTAATTGCTGCAAATGGAGGATTCTTTGACGAAAGCAAAGTTTGATGTAAAAAAAATCTTATTTCAAATACAAATCATTATTTCTAACCTTGTCAATGTCTTGACTCTATTTTCTATTCATTTCACAACATATGGTGGTGAATAAGTGTGACTTTTCATGGAAAACACAAAATTGTTTGGGTGATCCCAAACTTTTGAACGGTAGTGTATATATATAAAATCTTTGTAATAATGTAGCTCTCAGTTAAAGGGCTTTGGTTTAGTCTAAAAAGAGAATCTGTCAGAAAATTGTCAAAGATTTTGGCTGTTATCAGATAGTCTGCACTCTATCCTAAACCTTTAAAGGGGAATTCACTGATTCTCAACCTTATCTCTGTCCATCTGCCACAGGGACAGCACATGAAGAACACCTGCAGTTGTTCCCAATTGTTTCTTCATCTCTGGGGCAGCAGTGAAACCTGAGTTTGTTTTTTTCTCCAGCTTTCAAGTGGCGTATCTTGATGTCATTTGGCAGCCAGAAAAGCTACGGCCCAGCAGGGTTTCTGATACTCTAATCTACTCTAAATACTCTGCTCAAAAACACATCCTCTTTCTCTTGCAGAGGATTTTATGAACGAGGGCACAGAGGCTTACATGCAATGCATTCTGGTATGTGTAGAATCGGTGGGGAAGACTTGGTGAGCAGAAGAACACCAATTTCTCTGAACATAGTACACAGCGAGGTCCTTATTGCTTCAATCCACGTTACTCATCAGTACCGATTACACATACAAAAAACATGGGTGACATAGAGCACCTCATTACTTTTTTTCCCACAATATTCCATGATAATGTGTATTGTACTACCAAATAACATTTAAACATCGCTCAAAACGAAATGATTTATGTAAAAAAATAAAAATAGAAAATGGAATATTAGCTTTAGTTTCAAACTAGGGGAGCCAGGACTGGCTCTGATGGCCCACTCGACACATGCTGAAACTGCAGCACATGTACTGAGCTCACACTGGTTCATTTCCCACCCTCATTTTTTAGCCAAGGGAACTGTTGTTTCTAGGATGACGGAAATCTTTTTTGTCGAGTCTTTACTTTATATCCCAGCACCATGATCAAATGTTAGAGGTGCTGCTACAGCAGTGGCAGCCACTGACTGAGTAGTGACCCCAGCTTATCAGACACTCATATCGTCAAGCCTTGCTTTAGGGCAAGGGAAGTAGTCTAAGTCTCAGCTGCAAAAGCCTTGGACCTGGAATCTGGCAAAACTACTGCCAGACTTGGCAGCTGTTTGCTTGTCCTCAGTGGGGATCTATACCTTTATTTAGGCAGAGGACTAGACCAGGTCACAGCACCAGGTACGTTTAGCTACCAGCTGGCTCTGGTGGCTATCTGAGATGAGAACCTTGCAATCATCCAAGCTACATGAACAGTACAACCACGCTCCCACACAGCCAGCTCCTCAGACAAAGAGGTGCAAGGGGACTGGTTATCACCTCTTCCCTAAACTAAGGAACTAAGGGCCACAGAAACTAGCCCTGAAGCCTTGGGGTCAGCTGTCTGACGCTTCTCCCAGCAGCATCTCACCCACTCGGATAGCCACACTACAGACCCTTGGGTGATGGCCACACACTTTCCTGAATGTACAATCCTTAGTTACACTACTGGACCATAGCGGTCAGTGAGATTTAGATTACCACAATTAAAAATCACACAAAACACTAAACCAAGAGTCATCCACCCTGCTGGAGGAGTAGGTCCTAATCATTTCACCTTTTAACTCCAAAAAAGAGTGGGTTTTGCACAATAATAGATTCAAGAGGGCTTAAGTATTTTCTGTAGATATTGGCCTCCCACACAAATAGAATAACAAATGTGCTCCAAGTCATTAGATGGCAGGATTGAGTCACAGCCATTGATTTTACGTATATTTCCATGTCCCAGTGGTATCTCATCATAGACAGTAATAGTGCTTTTCATTTGAGGGGAAAGCCTAACAGTTCAAGGTGGTCCTGTTCACACTCCTCCTAGCCTCACAGGACAGTAATGCATGTCAGAGGCATGCAAGTCCTCCCTTATCTAGTCAACTGGCTGATCTGTGCTCCAACCCAGGGGTGTACAGACCAGAACAAAATGGCTCTTTTGACTCGTGTGACCCAAATGGGTCTTACTGTCCATTATATCACGAGTTCACTCTCAATCAGCCAAAGGGTGGTGTTCAATTAGGTGACTCTGGACTGCCAACAAATGTTTGCCTCCTCCGCTCCACGGCATGTACAGGCTGTGCTAGAGCTCGTCCTCCATCCTCCCTGCATCTAGCATGCGAACACAGAAAGGTGCATGAAGTCACTGAGGACCTGAATGATTCAACTTTCTGTGACAAATAGTAAGATGTTTAAAAAATATTGTGATCTGGTTTCTTTAAGGAGTCCAGCAGCAAGAACCTATGCAGGCTCTTTGAGTTCACTAATGGGACCTGCCTTAGGTGCCAGAAGCTCTCTGTCTTCCTCTATTTCAGCCCCTGGAGCAGCGTGGGCTTTAATGGCTGCAAAGGCTGCTTTTGTCTTGCCAGATAGTGCGACTGAGCACCATGCCTGTCTGTATTTTAAGAGTGTGTCCACCGAAACTCAGATGACACAGGAGTGGCACTTTGGCCTTAGTCGTTGTTTTCTCCCAAAGAGATTGGCTGCAATCCATGTTAAACAGGTCACTGAGCTTGCATCTTGTGTCCCCACATACCTACAGGGTGGAGAGGACATTTCAAGAACAGTACTCCACCAATCAGAATTAGAATCAGAAAGACTTTTATTGCCATGTGCATTATATGCACATTACATAGTAAAAGTTACATCCTTCCCAAGCAGACTTCCCAAATGGATAGCTGGGCTAAGTTATAGCACATAGACCCAAGGAATTGCCTGTGCCCCTTCAAGGGAAACAATCATGATTTTTAACATTATCTCTCTATACATGTTGTAGGTATAACACTCCATTAGCAGCAATAATACTGAGCAGTCTTGTGTGCATGTGTGTGTCTGAAATACAGATGAAATTGTGCAGAGAACAGTCCACCAGTGACATCACTGATTGATAATCCCTGAATTGCCACGTTTGTATCGAATTTGGTGGCATTAGCTACAACAGCTATATGGAGTGTTGTTATTCACATTATCTCATACGACGTAGCCTATTTTGATGTAACACAACAAAGGCAGTGGTAAAACAAGGAAGCAAGTACAGTTTTCACATTCATGGATTGTTCGCCAGTGAGATTTTAATTCTAAGGGATTTTTTTTTTCATATTTTCATGGATTTCAGTGGAGCGTGTGTGTGTGCGGATCTGTGTGTGCATACTGGGAACTGTTGGAATTTATAATGCTTTTCCGTTGGAATTCTGAAATTTAGAATGCTTTTCCGTTGGAATTCTGAAATTTAGAATGCTTTTCCGTTGGAATTTTAGAATGTAATGGCAAGACATGTGATGGGAGTGGGAGTGTCTTGTAAGGCAGGCTGCAGCTGGACCCTGTCACTACCTGATCTGTACCGGAAACCCGTTTTGTTCTCAACTCAACCTCAGCCTAACCCTTAAAGTACCCTATCAAACATTTTTTTAAAGTTTAAAAATTAATACATTGTTTAACATGGTTTTCCTGCATAAAAATGTGTTAACTCTCAGATGTACGTAAGTCGCTTTAGATAAAAGCGTCTGCTAAATGAAATTGTAAAGACAGAGTGAGGGAGGGTGGGAGCCGCGCTACATCACCCTTGGTCACAGGTGACTTTGTTGAGATACATACAGGGCTGGGTAGTAACGGATTACATGTAAACGAGATTACATTATCAGATTACTATAATCAACCCAGATTACATTTGAAAAATGTGTAATTAGATTATAGTTACATTGTTAAGGATTACTTGATTACATGTTTGATTACATCTTCAAAAATATGGAATTTTAAAAGTATGAAGCTTTTTTTTCGTGATAACCAATGCTCTTTCAACTCATGAAAAGCCTGTCTGACATACGGGTGTCTTAGGCAAATGGTGACAGGCAAAGCAGTTCTTTTCAGTGTACTCAATCATTAGAATCAGTTCATTAAAAATATGCGTTCAAAAGACTTGTTTAATGAATTGTTCAAGGTTTGACCGGAGCTCTGCCTGCGTAGGGTCCTACTCACTGAACTGAAACACGGCCTAACATCCAGTTCAGCTCGCTAATTAGTGAACTGAGAACGGCCGTTCGTGAAGAGCTGGACAAAGATACTGTTTGCAAATGGAAAGCTGCTCTAACAAAGTCCTACCCTATTATATATAGCACGTTTATTTTCGCGACACCTAATTATTCAAATACTTGGTACTACTTCCTACTCAGAGACTTCAGGACATGAGAGGGAGGGGGAGGGGAGGGAAGGGGCTTGAGCGACTCATCGACTGTCTATCACCTGTAGTTTGTGTCATTATTGTTTTTGTAAGGCTAATTTGATTTGACCAACTGTAAATGAACCCATCCATCCATCCATTATCCAAGCCGCTTATCTCAATAGGGGTTGTGGGATGCTGGCACCTATCCCAGCAGTCACTGGCCAGCAGGCGGGGAGGCATCCTGGATAGGCTGCCAGTCCATCACAGGGCCCGCACATTCACACCTAGGGACAATTTAGTACGGCCGATTCACCTGACCTACATGTCTTTGGACTGTGGGAGGAAACCAGAGCACCCGGAGGAAACCCACGCGGACACAAGGGGAACATGCAAACTCCACACAGAGGACGACCTGGGACGACCCCCAAGGTTAGAACCCAGGACCTTCTTGTTGTGAGGCGACGGCGCTAACCACTGCACCGCCCACTGTAAATGATGAATACGCAAAATGCATTTTATTTGCATTTTACAAATGCATTTTATCTTCAAGTCTCTAATAGCTCTGCCACACACACCTGGGAATAAAATGATTAATTTGTTTTAATGGTGACCATGTTGTCGGTTCCAGAGATATGATCTGAATCTGGTATTTTAAAAAAGCTATAAACTATACACTGGAACACTTAAAGTTTTATCTGAGTCAGCTGATTGCTAATTAATAGTTTAAAATAAAAGGTGTCGGACAGCTTGGAGTTTCCCAGAAATCATTACTGAGATCCGGGAGTAATTAATGGAGGACGTAGGGTTTAATGACGAAAATATGGATGATTAACATCCTCACCCTTCTCCGATGACAGGGCATGGACAGGACTTTGAAGGAGTGGAGGAAGGGTGATTCTTGCCTTATATCTCCAGGTTAGATGTTACAGAAGGGTGAGAACAGTTAAAGGTGCCCGATGGAGTTTTCCTTCTAAACAACTTGGTTTTGTTCACATTCAAGGTCTGCCACCATAAACACACCGTACGTGTTCTTGATGCCTAACAAACATGTTGAATACATTTCTGAAAACCACCTGCAAAGCCCTTTGTTTTTTTTTTTTGAATATTCTGGAAGCTGTGTTGTTTATCGATCAGCCTGCAATCTTCTTCTCTTTTTATTGGTGGATATGGTGCATTATCACCGCCTGGCAAACCGCATCCAACTGAAACAAATGTAAAACATCACCCAGTTCCTTTCAGCCCGCCGTGCTGCTGCAAACTTTTCTCCCAAGCCGCAGTTTTCCACAGCCTCACCAGTGTTCAAGAGTTATTTCTTTGTCCTTTTGTTTTCTCTGTTCTATATTAGTCAGGCTTACGTTTTTTTCTGCTTTTGTTGCAGTTGCTTTGCTTCCTCCGGTCAACCTTTACCCTTCGACTCAAACTTCATTTCAAGATGATAAATATACAATAAATGATGCAATAATACAAAAATAACAGTGTATACAAAAATCAATTGAATAAATAATAACAAGCCAGAGAGGCAAAAAAAAAAGAAAAAGAAAAGACACATATCCAATAAAGCTGGCAAATCACACATGTTTTAAGAGTGTTTTTGCTGTTACGTCAGCGAATGTTGAAATCTTTTGCTTGGGAGCAACAAACAGCCCAGGAATGCCTGGCTTCTTATTTGCAACTTTGGACTTAAAGGGAAAATTCACTGATTTCCAACCTCATCTCTGTCTATCTATGACAGGGATAGCGCATGAAAAACACCTGCAAAAGCCACCCATCCATCCATTATCTAAACCGCTTATCCTGCTCTCAGGGTCGCGGGGATGCTGGAGCCTATCCCAGCAGTCACTGGGCGGCAGGCGGGCAAACACCCTAGACAGGCCGCCGGGCCATCACAGGGCTGACACACACAGACACACACACACACACACACACACACACACAAGGACAATTTAGTATGGCCGATTCACCTGACCTACACATCTTTGGACTGTGGGACAAAACCAGAGCACCTGGAGGAAACCCACGCAGACACGGGGAGAACATACAAACTCCACACAAAGGACGACCCGGGACGACCCCCAAGGTTGGACTACCCCTGGGCTCGAACCCAGGACCTTCTTGCTGTGAGGCGACCGCGCTAACCACTGCGCCACCGTGCCGCCCCCTGCAAAAACCGATTTTTTTTTCCAGCCACCAAGTGACGTATTGCGACGTCAGTTGGTGGCAGGTGTTGTGTCGTAGTATGCACCCCTGCCGTGAAATGCACCCCGTTATCTAGCCTCATGAAATGCCATGTGAAATACTTTCAACTTTGCTCAAAAAAAAAATCAATTTCATTGTCTAATAATAGCTAGGTATATGGCCACAGAATATGGTGTCATGGAATAACTATTGGTTTGTGTTGGGTCATTATCCGTTGTGAATTACGATATGTCACTCGGTTTGAAAAGTGAAGCAATTTGCCTTAATATCGCAACCAAACGAAGGAGGAAACTGTTTCACATGTTAATTCGTTGTGAAGAGAATAGAAGAGAAAAATAACTGACAAACCAATACCTTTTTTTCCCTAGGTGAAAACAAAATAGTAACTTTGAAAAATGATCCCAGTAAAAGTTTTTCCCCCACCTGTTTAACAGATGGGGGGGGGGGGCTTAGAAAGACTATCCTGGCAAAACCTTTTTCCGCTTGTTCTGACGTCATAAACACAGGGCAGAAAACGATTTAGATCAGACTTAGAAAATGGATCACCAGATTTATTTTTTTTTTGGGATTTTTTTACTTTCCTCTCAGGGTTTCCCTACAGTTCTGATCATCAAATCCTAATAAAACATCCTCTGAACATGCCTTTTTCTTCGTTGTGGCTTGACAAACATGTAATATGTCGCCGCCCTGCTGGTCTGTGCTGGAAGAACTCTTGATCAAAAAAAAATACAGGAAGCCGTTTTTCATAGTGAACGCGCTAATTTGCGCGATGACGTACGCCATTGTCTGCGCGTCATAAAATCGCGCCGGCAACTGAGGAAACGCATGTATTGTTGTGGGTACGTCTTCGTTCAAGCAGCGCTCGGACATCGCTCAGTCTGCGTTGCGTTTGTATGGTTTGAAAGAGAGACTGAAGTACAAAATATAAAAAAGCGCCGTTAACGACCGTCTCTCTGGCTTCCATGCGCCTGTTTACTTCCCTGTTCTCCGGCGCGTTCGTGACGTCACGAACGTCATGACGTCAAAGATGACGCTACAGAAAAAAAAGAAGAAGAGACAAACGCGTCTGCTGGTCTGGCAGTCAGACCCGGGTCTGCTCGGCAATGTGAGAGGAGTCAATATTGCCTATTTTTTGCGGGTTTACCCGCGTTTAAAAAACTCGCTTATACACGCCAATTTTGGTGTAAAATGGGTATTAGCATGCTATAGTGCCACAAAATATCCACTGGATACCTTAAATAGTTATAATTTGATTACTACTACTACTATTACTACTACAGGTTGGTGGGGGGGGGGGGGGTAAAAAAATAAGCATCCCTCAGGTTTTTAAAATCAGCACTCAAGCTAACTTTCTTGGGCATGTTGCAAGTGTAAATGTTTCAAGGGATGTGACTTGCATAAAAAAATCCCACAGATGTATTTAAAATGTACTGTCAGGTATTCCTAGAGGATACAGGAAGAGTTCTGGGTTGCAGCCGTGACAAAGCCTACTCTCTCTTTGTTTAACCAACAGGGAGAATCTGGGGAAGTAGACCATTCAGATCCCCCCCCCAGGGGTCTCCCAGGGTGAGGAGAGTGTGGGGGGACGGTGAGGAGAGATTGGTGGGGGATGAGGAGAGGGTGGTGGGGGGTTGGAGTGTGTGAGCTCTGCTCTCCGTGCGGACTTCAGAGGATGACAGTGGATGCTAGCAGAGCCGAGCAGAGGCTTTTGCTGTTCAAATGACCCCACTCATGCTTATCAAGGCAGGATTGACTGAGCTTAAGCAAAGGCACAGAGAGGGAGGGACTGCTCCCACAGCGGCGTCTGTGCCACTCAGCTAGCCAAACACGTTCAAAAAGAGGACTTATATCACAATCTGTACATAGAGGAAGACGTTTAAAAATGTCTAAAAGGCACAATTCCTCAGATTAAAAAAAAAAGTATATATATTGTTTTTTGTGGGGTTTTTTTTTTTTACCATCTTCTGAGTTCTATATTTGAATCTGGAGGCTGGTCTTGAGAACAAATGCTGTTGGCTTAGCTGAACACTTCTTCTGTATCTCTTACATCATGTTTTAGACTGAATGTGGCCAAAATTTTATCCACTGATAGAAAGACGCACAGGTAAAACAAAAAAGCTAAAATGAGTCCACTCAGAGGAAAAAAAAATCCTTACGCACCTTTTAGACAGTTTAAACCTGATGCAAGAATCCGGCTGTGAATCACAATTTCAAAATTACATGTGTATAACTGTACTATATGAAAATAATGTGTAAATTTCATTGTCAGTGCAAAAAATACTTTTAACTAAGACTTGCTGAAAGGGTGAAACAGCTCAATGAATAAAAACTATGTTGTGTTGACCCGGCACCTAGCGTATCTCCATCTTTAGCCACAGAACAAATGTCCAGAGCTGGACGACAGCAGAAGGTGGGAGTTGAGAGTGCGTCTGTCTGTGTGTGCGTGTTTGTGTGTTGTCAGAGGAGGGAAGCTTGAGAAAAATGTTTACAAGTAAAATTCATATATTATTAAGAGTCACACAAAAAGTGTTAATGTACAGAAATTTGAAATTTACTCACTTTCTGCTATAATTGATCTTCCCGTCCAGTCGTCATTAATAATCTGGATATTTCCAAAATGGACATCGCTGAAAAAGATGCGGTTGGTACCTGCCGTCTTCTGACTATAATCAAAGGCTAGGGCGATGATGTTCTTGAAAAAAATTGGATTTTCAAAGGGCTGGATGGGTGAGTTGAGGTCACTCTCATCTAAAAGGTGGATGCTTTTAAGTATAGTCCTCTCGGAATAGAGGAGATAACCCTCGTAGCGCTCACAGGCAAACCCGTCCTCGGCCAAGAAGCCATGAGCACAGGCACAGGTCCTACGGCCGCTGCCCAGGTGGAAGCACAGCTGCTGGCACCCACCGTTATTCCTGGCGCACGGGTTTGTGCCTGTGGTGCAAAGTATTCACAAAATATAAAACAAAACCATGCACAAATACCATTTTGCATTCGTTTCCTTTCGCATGAAAACATCTCTACAATATGTAAGATTACATGAACTGCAAAGATGAGAAGAAGTCAAGACGAAGCAGCTCATTTGCACTGTGTGCGCTAAAATCATCCTATGCAATTAGGCTGTATTTGTTGCTGCAACAGTATAGGTAGTGGTGTGAATCAATGACCATTAAGTTGAAACCTCAACCTTTCTCCCGGCCTCTGTTAAAGACTGTCACATCTTTCAGGTTGACCCCCAGGCCGCTTCTCATGGTCACGGCCTCAGTGGCATCGGTCTTGAAACCTCGCCGAATTGAACCATTGGAGTGGGCCCTGGAGCACACCGGGGGGGAGAGGAGGGTTAAAAAGTAATCTAGAGTCAACATCCCAATGTCATGGCGGGTTTGCTTTCCTAATAAATGCCTACACCAACAATTCATTTATGTGGAATTATGAAAAAGCTACTGAGATCTCTGCAAGACTTCCTGAAAGGAAACAAGGGACTGTTTATGCAGACTAAGCGTCTTGACAAAAGCCTCAGGATCTGCCCTGTGTGCTAGAGCTGTGCTCTGCCAGCAGTATTTACATAAATAGATGGGGCCCTTATTATGTAGAAATACTGCTCATAAGATATTCACAGGGGACCTTTGAAGGCAAGGGTTAATGTCAGGTTAGCACTGCAGACGTGTGCAGGCCAGAGCATGTGTGTGCATTTAAGGAAATAATGAATTACCTGTCAGACCAGTAGATGTAAGGCCCAAACACAGCCACAGAGAACAGGTCTACATTGGCCGCTGACAGCACAATCTCCCGACTCTCGCCAGTCTCAAGGTTGATCCTCTCGATCTTGTCTGTGCGAGCGTCACACCAGTATAATGTATTTTCCTGGAAAGCAATTTGAAAATGCACATCACCCATCAAACCTCTTAAGGGTGAGTACATCTCATCCACAAAGAATGAAATGAGTAAGGTATATGCAGACGGGAGAGGAGAATATAAAGAGGGATAAAAGCCGATGAGGGTCTGAGTGTTAGAACAATGGACTGTACCTCGTAGTCTATGGAAATGCCATTGGGCCACGTGATGCCCGAGTTGACCAATGTGACCTGGTCTGAGCCATCTAGGCGTGAGCGACCTATACAGGGGTTCTGGCCCCACTCAGTCCAGAAGAGATACCTAGCGGGTGAAGATAAAGAGCATGTTAGCTGAACATATTGATTGAGCATGTTGAGTGTTTGGAACAGGGGTCGGCAACCTACGGCACCTGTGCCCATGGTGGCACACGAGGCCATTAACATCGGCATGTGGAGCATCCATCCATTATCCAAACCGTTTATCCTGCTGTCGGGGTCGCGGGATGCTGGAGCCTATCCCAGCAGTCATTGGGCGGCAGGCGGGGAGACACCCTGGACAGGCTGCAAGGCCATCACAGGGCCCCCCCCCCCAACAACACACACACACACACACACATTCACACCTAGGGACAATTTAGTACAGCCAATTCACCTGACCTACATGTCTTTGGGAGGAAACCGGAGCACCCGGAGGATACCCACGCAGACACGAGGAGAACATGCAAACCCCACACAGAGGACGACCCAGGACGACCCCCAAGGTTGGACTACCCCGGGGTCCGAACCCAGGACCCTCTTGCTGTGGGGACTTGACATCCAAACGGTTGCCGACCCCTGGTTTAGAATGTACCACATGAACAGATTTGACATTAAGTAACACCTGATTTGAAGCCATAATGAAACAGGTGAGACTGCAGACGTGCAGCTGGACGGTGAGGCGTTCGCACCGCCACTTTTTGCAGTATTAGATGACTGCTCTTTGCTGGGTATTATAGATGGCTGGTGACATCACCAACTATTTCTATGGCCTGGTCTGCTTCACAGTGTTAACAGCACACATTTGCTTGCTTTCCATCAACACCTTCATGTGAGTTTCCTGAGGTGGCTGTGTCACACTATTCTCAGGTGATTAAACTCGGCTCCTGGCCCATCTGCCCACAATAAGCTCCTTACAAACAGTAGTCCTACTGGTAACGGGGAGACTGTTGATCACAGCTGCAGCCAGCAATCACATGGGGCTGGGTGATGTGGCTAAAATAGCAAAGTATTTTTCAAAACTTTGGCTGACATACTGTATAGCTATCGATATTTATAAATTCTATCTGAAATGGCTTAACAGAATGACTTTTTTTGCAATCGAAAGCATAATTTAGACTAAACATCCTTTATTAAAAGCAATCAAATATGCAAACTTGTACGTACGCATATTGTTATAATGCGAACTGGCTAAACGGCGTAAAATATTTACAAACAATGTTTATAAACAATGAAAACAAAAAAATGGGGGCGTCCGGGGTGGCGTGGCGATCTATTCCGTTCAAGTTTGACAGTTCTCAAACTTGAATGTCCAGTTTTTGGAGTGTTTTGTGAGCAAAAAATTAACAACTGGGTAACTTATATCTGGGGTGAATGGTCTTCAAGTGAGACAATCACAGTTTTCCGAATCATCTGTAAAAGTTGTAGCGACAACACCCCAGTAGCAGCTGTAATACTGACCAGTCTTCGGTGTGTCTCAGAAAAGCTGTAATTGTGTCCACCAGTGACTTCTCTGGCAGACAATCTGTGAATGTGAAAACTGTATTTCCTGGTTTGAGGACAGACGGCATCACATTTTCATATTTCCTTATTTGAATAACGCTACAAGACAAGGAGGGATAACGAGACTACTGCAACTGGCCCGGTCTTCAGGAAACTCAACTGGCCACACAAAAACGCATTTAGATTACTGCAATATTCATGACGCTCCCTACTTGCCCTGAATTTCCCTTCGGGGATGAATAAAGGTTATCGTATCTTATCTTACATTTATATACACTACCGTTCAAAAGTTTGGGATCACCCTAACAATTTCGTGTTTTCCATGAAAAGTCACACTTATTCACCACCATATGTTGTGAAATGAATAGAAAATAGAGTCAAGACATTGACAAGGTTAGAAATAATTATTTTTATTTGAAATAAGATTTTTTTTACATTAAACTTTGCTTTCGTCAAAGAATCCTCCATTTGCAGCAATTACAGCATTGCAGACCTTTGGCATTCTAGCTGTTAATTTGTTGAGGTAATCTGGAGAAATTGCACCCCACGCTTCCAGAAGCAGCTCCCACAAGTTGGATTGGTTGGATGGGCACTTCTTTGAGCAGATTGAGTTTCTGGAGCATCACATTTGTGGGGTCAATTAAACGCTCAAAATGGCCAGAAAAAGAGAACTTTCATCTGAAACTCGACAGTCTATTCTTGTTCTTAGAAATGAAGGCTATTCCATGCGAGAAATTGCTAAGAAATTGAAGATTTCCTACACCGGTGTGTACTACTCCCTTCAGAGGACAGCACAAACAGGCTCTAACAGGTACTATTTAATGAAGATGCCAGTTGGGGACCTGTGAGGCGTCTGTTTCTCAAACTAGAGACTCTAATGTACTTATCTTCTTGCTCAGTTGTGCAACGCGGCCTCCCACTTCTTTTTCTACTCTGGTTAGAGCCTGTTTGTGCTGTCCTCTGAAGGGAGTAGTACACACCGGTGTAGGAAATCTTCAATTTCTTAGCAATTTCTCGCATGGAATAGCCTTCATTTCTAAGAACAAGAATAGACTGTCGAGTTTCAGATGAAAGTTCTCTTTTTCTGGCCATTTTGAGCGTTTAATTGACCCCACAAATGTGATGCTCCAGAAACTCAATCTGCTCAAAGAAGTGCCCATCCAACCAATCCAACTTGTGGGAGCTGCTTCTGGAAGCGTGGGGTGCAATTTCTCCAGATTACCTCAACAAATTAACAGCTAGAATGCCAAAGGTCTGCAATGCTGTAATTGCTGCAAATGGAGGATTCTTTGACGAAAGCAAAGTTTGATGTAAAAAAAATCTTATTTCAAATACAAATCATTATTTCTAACCTTGTCAATGTCTTGACTCTATTTTCTATTCATTTCACAACATATGGTGGTGAATAAGTGTGACTTTTCATGGAAAACACAAAATTGTTTGGGTGATCCCAAACTTTTGAACGGTAGTGTATCTAACAAAATCATCGCAAATACATTTTCAATATTCGATATATCCCTTAGCCCTACTCCCATACATGTGATTTAGACAGCTCTTTTAGCCAATCCTCACAGACATACCCCCCCCCCCCCAATTCTCCCCAATTGTATCTGGCCAATTACCCCACTCTTCCGAGCTGTGCCGGTCGCTGCTCCACCCCCTCTGCCGATCCGAGGAGGGCTGCAGACTACCACATGCCTCTTCCGATACATGTGGAGTCGCCAGCCACTTCTTTTCACCTGACAGTGAGGAGTTTCACTAGGGGGATGTAGCGCATGGGAGGATCACGCTATTCCCCCCAGTTCCCCCTCCCCCCCGAACAGGCCCCCCCCACTGACCAGAAGAGGCGTTAGTACAGTGACCAGGACATGTACCCACATGCAGCTTCTCACCCACAGACAGGGCCAATTGGGTCTGTAGGGACGACAGACCGAGCCGGAGGTAACGCGGGGATTCGAACTGGCGATCGCCGTGTTGGTAGGCAAGACATACCCTTTTTGAGGATGGAGAGCAATGGCCCTGGGTTGGTCGAGTCCCTCAGATATGACCACCGAGCGGTATGCACCACTGAGACGAGAAATTTCAATCAGGTTGAATCCATGATCCGTCCAATAAAGGTTCCCTGTGTTGAAGAAAGCCTTCGTCAGTGAGTCAACAGCCCCACGGTGCTCATGCTGTGCAACAAACATTAGCATGACACGTCAAAATAAATAAACTAATAAATAAATGACAAGTTATTAAGTATTATTATTGTGAATTATGGAGTTGGAAGTTGTCCTATAAATGGAAAGACATTTTTTTTTCAAGAGCGTAAGTTACGACGGCGACTAGGACAGGAGATATATGATCAGACGTACCACTGAAAAATGTGCTCAACACAGATGAACTACAGTCAGATCAATTTAATGGAGACATTTACTGCGGCTTTAATTAGTCCTATGACAATTTCTCTCATGCTCGTGATTTTTATCCGTCATTAAAACAAAAACAAACATGGGGGGCGCAATTATTTTCATTAGAGCCGTGATCGGAATTAGTATGCAAGCCTAGGGAAAATAACAATCCACCAATTATTCTTTTGGACGACTGTGAGAGATGACCGTCAGTAGACTCCCGTGCCCAGTGAGTTGCCATACTGACCAGCGATCCAGTCGACGGCGATGCCTTCCACCCGGCTGATGCCAGTGGTAATGATGTCTTCCCTCCACGTCTGGTCACGCTTGGCTCGGGAGATTCTGTTCAGGCCCATGTCAGTCCAGTACACTGTGTCGTTCCCTGTGAAAGACATCACGCAGCTCTTGGTGAGAGCAAAACGGAATGATGAATGGAGGCTGCAGAAAATGTACTTATGTTCTTAAAAAGACAGCTCATGAAATTGTATTTTACCGCAGCACGGCCCATTTCATTAGATGGGAGTGGGGGGGCACTATAATGTACGTAAAAACCTGCTCAGGACTGGCATGTGGCTCCTCAACAGGAAAGGTAATTGTTGACCAAATTTTATTGAAGAAATCTATTGGGTTTATGCAAATCCCAGCATCTGTAAAACTTTTAACAAGCTCATTCTGAATTCACAGCCCTGTTTCAGAAGCACATGAATTAGTGATTGGTTTCTCGTCCGGCCTTCAAAAAAAAAAAAAAAAATCCCCGGGCCTGCCTGTCAGTGGGGCTTGTACAGGCTGTTAAGAGGTTAGCTGAAGTCATATGTTTATTTGCACTGTCCTGTTTACGCTGCCTTCACACTCCTGTTAACACACAGCTCACATGTGACAGGATCCAGCTGGAGGGCTTTCCTCTTGCCATGCTCCACTGGCTTGCCTTCTACAATCACATGCAAATCATATGCGTGAGCCATCAGCTGCTCCGAGCTGAGCTCAGTGGTGTATTAGCAAGTTCACCTGCAATGAGTAATAAAGGGGGAAGGTAATCGCTCCCTCGTTCTGTTGCTAGGCGGAGTCTTAATTCTAGCTTGGCCATGGATTGTTTCCTCCTTTTGAAAAGCCACGATCAGATGTTGAGATTGCTGTTGAACTTTGGGGTTATCCCAAAATTCCAGGCACTCCAATGAATCTCGGATAACAGAGCGGCTTGCTGTGATTAGTTTGTGTAATGAAGGTCCCTATTTTGCGCTTGTTCATCCAAACCCCCCGAAACAGAAAATTGCTCAGCAGAGTCTTATGTCTTTTACCATCACAACTTGTGTTTGATTTTAAATATCGGGACGCATTTGTGAAATTGTTTCCTTGTGCAATGTGTGTGGACTCTATGTATGTTTCTACGTGTGTGTGTGTGTGTGGGTGGTTTTTCCCAACTAGGGGTTGGGGGGGGGGGAATCGATTCACGTAAGAATCACGATTCTTATCTTCTACGATTCTGAATAGATTCACAAACTCCAAAACACGGGGAGAACGTGCAAAACTCCACACAGAGGACGACTCGGGACGACCTCCAAGGTTGGACTAACCCTGGGCTCGAACCCAGGACCTTCTTGCTGTGAGGTGACCGCGCTAACAACTGTGCCGCCCGTAGGACCCGAAAGATGGTGAACCATGCCTGGGCAGGGCGAAGCCAGAGGAAACTCTGGCGGAGGCCCGCAGCGGCCCTGACGTGCCAATCGGTCGTCCGACCTGCGACCTGGGTATAGGGGCGATAGATTAATCGAACCGTCTAGTAGCTGGTTCCCTCAGAAGTTTCCCTCAAGATAGTTGGCACTCTGAAACCGCAGTTTTTTTTGAATTCCAAGCATCAATTTTTAAAAAGGGTTTTTTTTCCCCAGTCTTAAGTAGCCCCCTCGCTGCTGGCAATGTTGACTTGCCACGTGCCTGTCCCGCTTCCGGAAAACACGAGGGTGGGCAGGCGGTACCGCTGCTAATGTCAGCTCAAATTCAGCCAAGTCCCATCATCGGGGAAGGCAAGCGTCTGGGCGCGTTTTGGATTTTACAGTCTCCCGGGGGAAGAAGGAGCTTGACATGACTCATTCAATAAGCAAGATTTGCAAAATGAAAAAAAGAAATATTTCTGATTTTCTCCCAATTTAGTGGCCGATCGCTCCCTATTCTAATCCAAACACCCACCCTCCTACTTGCAGGCGTTCGCCAACTGCATCTCTCCGGCCGGCAGTCTCAAAGGAGTCGCCTCGCCACTTCCGTGACAAGGCGACTCCAGGCCGAACCACTGCTTTTTCCCCCACACACAGAGATGCATTCATGTGACGAACATAAGCCGACTCCACCCCCCTCCTGAAGACAGCGCTGCCAATTATTGCTGCTTCATCGAGTCCGGCCATAGTCAGATCTGACGAGACCGAGGCGCGAACCCAGGTCCGCCGTGGGCAACTGCATCGACACAAAGCCGATGCTTAGACCGCTACACCACCGCGGACCCATCACGCCGGTTTTTTACTGAGAAACATCAGGGTTGCCTTTGTGTGTTCACATTATTGCAATCAATTGATCTAACTTTTTCAAACATAAAAACTACATAAACACACTTTAGTCTGCTTCCCCGCCATAATTTGCCACACCGCCTTTCTTAGTGCACAGCGGACTGGAGTAGATCCTGAAATTAACACCCCTATGTATCAAATTTAGATTCGGTTTTGAATCGAATAGTGACCCCATGAATTGAAATCGAATCGAATCGTGAGATTCCGGAAGATTCCCACCCCACTATTCCCAACGTAGTTTCTACTATCATGATCCACCATTGACAAACTACACTATATACAGAGGAACTAACACAACCAGCTTATACTTTACTCACAACTTTTGCCAGTATAATAAATCCATCATATATGTCATAAAAACCATACAGAAAGAACCACGGATATAATATATGGCAGCACAAGCTTAATGTATCACAATGCACGTCGCCTTGATTTGACACAACATCTTGGGGAACGTTCTGTGGAAGGACCGCTTGTGAGGAAATGTTTGCATGACGCTCATTCTGAGGAAATGAGTGAAAGGAGTTTATGTGAACTTGTTACCCTTTCATTTGTGTTGCACTTCAACACCCCACAGATCATTATTCAAAAGGTTACGGGCAGCTATGACAAATCTCCCTTTTCTCCACGCTCACAGCCAAAGGTCTGATTACAAATGGTTTGCACCATAGGAATAAATGCGGGGGGGGGGGGTTGCAATTTTTAGTCACAGCACTTGTTTTACTGTGTAGTTTTGATTAGGCCCGAGTCATTCCAAACTGTTTCTAATGATGCTGACCCAGAGATTTTAGCGGCAAGTCGAGTCAGTTTTACTTGTATAGCCCAATATCACAAATTACACATTTGGCAACTCGCGTACTTTCAATGTATACATCAAAGATATTTTGGAAGACCTTTTCGTTTTTTTTTTTGGATTTCCCCCCTTTTTTCTCCCCCCAATTGTACCCGGCCAATCACCCCCACTCTTCCGAGCTGTCCTGGTCACTGCTCCACCCCCTCTGCCGAGCCAGGGAGGGCTGCAGACTACCACAGGCCTCCTCCGATATATGTGGAGTCACCAGCGGCTTCTTTTCACCTGACAGTGAGGCGTTTCATCGGGGGGGGGGGCATAGCACGTGGGAGGACCACGCTATTCCCCCCTCCCCGAACAGGCACTCCGACTGACCAGAGTAGGCGCTAGTGCAGCGACCAGGACACATCCACATTCTGCTACCCACCCGAAGACACAGCCAATTGTGTCTGCAGGGACGTCCAACCAAGCCGGAGGTAACACGGGGATTCAAACCTGCGGTCCCCGTGTTGGTAGGCAACGGAATAGACCGCTACGCTACCCGGACGCCTCTTTTTGGAACACTTTAACATAAGCAAATATGCAATGAAGAGCAACTAGAAAGATGATTCACACCCACGCAGGTCACAAGTGGAGGCTATGAGTCCTAGATAGTTAAACCGCTAGGACACCTTGTCCCCTACCACAATACTTGACACCACGCGTGACGTGTCATTGGTGAAGTTTCTGTTTGTACAGTACCCGCATGGAAGTCAACTCCTACTGCAAACAGAGTCCCGGTGATCGGCATGAGAGCTTCCACGTTGTCGTTCGGGTCAAGAGCGATTCCTCGGATCCCCTCGTGGATGGAGTACATCAGAAACGAGTCGACGCCTGGAAAACAGCAGCGATCCATTATACCACAAGCGAAACACTCCAGATAAGTGAGAATAACAATGAAAATATAATCAGAATCACGTTGACTGGCCGTGTAGGTTGTTCACTACGTGGAATATGACTCCGGTTTCGTGGCTCTCTCGGCGTACTCGACATGGAATAACAACCCTACAACACTTCAAGTCCACAAGGATTGCCTTATACAGGTGAAATGAGGTGATAAAGTGCAGCGGTGTAGAGAACATATCAGAGATGCTGAAGTAGTATCTGCACCCTCATTTGTGGATTACCTGTAGCGTACTCATGTGTACTGACACATGAAGACAACACTTTGCATATTCTGTCACCGACGCGGCGGGGTTCAAAATGATTGGTTTTTTTTTTCTTTTCTCAAGTCATTAAGCCACGACGAGAGAAATGCGATTGTCTGCATCCCCTGGGATGACTGAACGGGATGCTCACCCTCGCAGGACATGCGGTCGGTGAGCAGGTTGTAGCCCACGGTGCAGGAGCAGCTGCGGGTGTTCTCCGACGTGGGGAAGCAGAGCTGCGAGCAGCCTCCGTTGTTGACCTGGCACAGGTTTCTGCCTGAATGGTAAGCAGCGAGAGCGAGGGGGAGACGCGTCGGTGAGTGTGTGTTGGCCGTGTGTATGTGTTTGTATAGAACAACAATGAAAAGTACGTTTGATTTATAACACACTTCAAGTCCGAGAAAAAAAAATTATTAAATCGATAGGAGAGAAAACCAATAAAGGAGAGAAGGTGACTCAAACAGGCGTGGAACGTGTGAAGGTTTGTGTATTTATGCCTATCCCTTTGTGTGTGTGTGTGTGTGTGTGTGTGTGGGTGCTAATGTGTATCTTATGTGTACCTACCTTTCTGACCTTCCCTATCATACACCTTGATGTGCACCACCCCGCTGGTTTTATTCCTCAGAATCACAGGGTTCCGGCCGTCTCTCTTGCTTACTGTTCCCAACTGGGCCAGCTCATCATCCGCCCACCAGAGTTTGCCACCTGTAACGAAGAAAATCCCCCACGTGAATATTATCACCGCACTCCACTTTTCAATACAATGCGGGAAACGATAAGAAATCCTGTCACGGGAGACGCGTTTTGATTATGAGCTTTAAAGCCTGAAGACCGAGGCAGAGATGAACAGATAGTAAGATAGAGAGGATGTTGTTCAGTTGGAAGTATGCATGATCACTGGTCGGCGATCAATGTTTCTCCAGGAACCTCTTCGAGTGTGCAGTATAGGGGCATCCGGGTAGTGTGGCAGTCTATTCTGTCGCCTACCAACACGGGGATTCGAATCCCCATGTTAGCTCCGGCTGGGCTGGGTGTCGCTAAAGACACCATTGACTGTGTTTGCGGGTGGGAAGCCGGATGTGGGTATGTGTCCTGGTCTTCGCACTAGCGCCTCCTCTGGTCAGTCGGGGTGCCTGCTCGAGGGAGAGGGGGAACTGGGCGTGGGGGGCAGCTTGACCCTCCCACGCACTACATCCCCCTGGTGAAACGCCTCACTGTCAGGTGGAAAGAAGCGGCTGGAGACTCCACATGTAATGGAGCAGGCATGTGGTAGTCTGCAGTCCAACCCGGATCAGCAGAGGGGGTGGAGCAGTGACCGGGATGGCTCAGAAGAGTGGGGTAATTGGCCGCATACAATTGGGGGGGGGGGGAGCATGCAGTATTTGGGGTGTTCCACGATATGACATATCAGCGGCCTCTCCCTAACGGCATAGCTACCATGTTTTACCGTGTTTGGCAATGAACCTACGGGGTACAGGAATGAATGTAGCAAGAGCTCGAGTCCTAAGTCCAAGCACTTTACTAGTCTCCACAGACAAGTTTCCCCCAGAAAATGCAGAGTGTGTGACCCAATTGTCTGCGACCCAGCCCTCGACCCCGCCATGGTTCCAGTGTCGGTGTGCACCTTTGTTTCTGCTGTGAGCCTCCCTGATTCTGTGCGCTTCACTTTCACGCCAAGTCCGGATTGATCCCTGTGCCGACCCGCTCCTCTAGATGCCGGCTGGGCTCTCTTTGTGGGTCTGTCAGTGTGGACATCATATCCCATGCTCATCACGCTCTGTCTGCTACGTCCATATCTCCAGTTGCTATTATGTGGATTAATCAGATCTTAGTTTTGTGCCCAGACACCGATCTGACTTTCTGCAATCATCATCATCATCATCATCAGCGGTCACTCGGGGTCGAGTATGACCGTCCTCCCTCTGGGTCCTCAGGTGGGCGTAGAGGCTGATCCTGGAGCTGCATAATGGGAGGACGCCTGCACGTGACAACTTTTTTATGTGGAGTGGCTGATGCTCCTGCAGCCACGACTCAGTCCTTGGCAGGGGGTAGCCAGAGTCCAAAGGCATGGAGAGCCAAGACGTTTGGGTACCACCCTCTGTTGCAGCCTACATCTGCCTTCACTGCTATTGTGATCTGGAGACATCTTCCGGCAGTTCTGCCATTGAGGTCTTTGTTGGAGACACCTGTCGGGCCATCACAGGGCCGACGCCCACACACACATTCACACCTAGGGACAATTTAGTACAACCGATTCACCTGACCTACATGTCTTTGGACTGTGGGAGGAAGCTGGAGCACCCGGAGGAAACCCACGCAGACACGGGGAGAACATGCAAACTCCACACAGAAGACGACCCGAGACGACCCCCTAGGTTGGACCACCCCGGGGCTCGAACCCAGGACCTTCTTGCTGTGAGGCGACTGCGCTAACCACTGCGCCGCCGATTCTTACATTCTCCACGCCGAGTAAAAAAAACCTCAGCAGTGCCAAACCTCAGTAGCGAAGGCTAGTCTCCCTACCTCAGCCATGAACCACATAATCCAAACATGGCCCCCACCTCACAAATGAGAGGCTGCAGGACCGCCCTGATAGAGAAGATCCGCAGCGACGTTCAGGAACAGAAATCACATTAAACAGGTGAGAACGCTGTCCTTTAATATGCTATTACACGTTATTCAATGTTGTTCAATGTTACCTTCATTGTAAAGCTCAAATATGTTTTGTGGCTCGAGACAGTTTTTGTTTCTTTTGCCTGAAACGACTCTTTTGATAGTCAAGGTTACTGACCCCCAGTCTAGGCCACTGGAAGGCCGGTTGGCAGTTTTGCGACTGCGTTTGTCTTAGTGGGAGAAATCCCTAGGTCTGCATAGTTTCAGCTGGTCAAGCAGGTGGTTTGAGTACACGAGTTAATAGGTGCTGGAAGGAGATTTTGTAACGGACTTATTTTTATGTGGAATGAATGACGTAGTTTGCACATTGTTTCGATTTTAGTGGAGCTTGAGGCAATAAGTTGCTGGCGATGTGTGTGCTTTGCATGTGTGTGTGTGTGTCTATGTGTGTGGCAGGGTCATCATTCTAATGACTGAAGGCCCAGAGCAAGACTCGACAGTCCACTACCGGCGCTGACTATCTCAGGAGAGCTAGTGGAACGGAGATTTATATCAAGAATCATCCATCCACCCATCCATTATCCGAACCGCTTATCCTGCTCTCAGGGTCGCGGGGATGCTGGAGTCTATCCCAGCAGTCGCTGGGCGGCAGGCGGGGAGACACCCTAGACAGGCCGCCGGGCCATCGCAGGGCAAATCCACGCAAATATTTTGACATCTCAATCTCTTTGACGTGACTTTTAAATGTATCTCTGAATACTGAAATGATAAAAAAGATGTGTCCCGGCCCTATGTGGCTGTCCCCTGACGTGGTGTTCTGCTCCATCTTAGCAGGCACCCGGTAGGCACAGCTGGAGTACTGTCCTGCATGGGCAACTGAGGACAACTGCCTTACATTTCCTGTTTTAGCCTTTAAAAAGCCTGACCACCCTTGGGTGTGGCAGGGCTCACGTCCTCGCTTGTTTTATTTGGTGTTTAGTTATTTTCATACATACCAACGCACACCTCACCATACATCTGACACAGCCACACTGACGCCACCGATGAACCGACTTACATGCCATTTTATATTTCATTTTGTAATGGGTTAATTTAATGAATAACATGTTAATGTATTCCCTTTAAAATTGTGTGTGTGTGTTTATATTCTTGATTTGACT
The DNA here is from genome assembly GCF_029633865.1 of Lampris incognitus. NCBI lineage: Eukaryota > Metazoa > Chordata > Actinopteri > Lampriformes > Lampridae > Lampris > Lampris incognitus. The sequence continues at coordinate 43,134,420 of NC_079221.1, forward strand.
GGGAGCCAAGGAAAGAAAACACATCACTATATTTGCTGCAGGCCTCCACCAGCTGATAAGGAGCCACTTCAAGCATTCCTGCACTTGTTATATAACATGTTATTTATTTATTAACCCCTTTTTCTCCCCAATTATATCTGGCCAATTACCCCACTCTTCCCGAGCCGTCCCGGTCTCTGCTCCACCCCTTCTGCCGGTCCGGGGAGAGCTGCAGACTACCACGTGCCTCCTCCGATACATGCGGAGTCACCAGCCGCTTCTTTTCACCTGACAGTGAGGAGTTTCGCCAGGGGGGCGTAGCGCATGGGAGGATCGCGCTATTCCCCCCAGTTCCCCCCCATGCAGGCACCCGACCAAACAGAGGAGGCGCTAGTGCAAGTGACCAGGACACATACCCACATCCGGCTTCCCACCCCCAGACACGGCCAAATGTGTCTGTAGGGACGCCCGACCAAGCCGGAGGTAACACGGGGATTTGAACCGCCGATCCCCGTGTTGGTAGGCAACGGAATAGACCGCCACACCACCCGGATGTCCCCGTAACATATTATTTTTGATAAATGGTCCTCATAAATACACAGGCATACATTTTTTGTGTTCACTTATGACCAAGCCTAGCTACATCAGAAAACAAGATCTGAAGCACTTTGTTGAGCAGTTTTTAGCATCACTTGTTCTATTTTGACTGGGACCATATTTCCTTTGTGATGATGTTGATTAGCTCGGAAAAGTACAGTTTACTGGCTAGACTGCTGCATGAGACAAATAAAGCCCGGGCTAAAGTTGAGAAGTTGGGGACTGAAGCCGACTGCTGTTTACTTTATAAAAATTGCAGTTGATTTTATATCAAAACCTACATGGTCTGTTTACAATCTTACTTTGATGGGGAAAAAAAATCAAACAGAACATGAAATCCCATTAAGTCTACGTTTTTTTCTTCATTTATTAATAATGAATGAATTATTAGTGATGGTGGTCGTCATCCGGATGCTGCCTGCCCTTCCACTCCTCACATAAGTTTTTCTTTTACTACATGATGATGCTGGTCGCGGGGCCCGGGTCGTGGACTGCTCCGTTGGCATGTGGACACTGCTTGGCATCCTGTGCATCATGTTCTTCATAAATTTTATGTCCATTATAATTCTGTTATCCTTTTTCAATGTTGTATTACGTAAATTGCGTGAACACAACATCCACTGAACGCTGTCCGTCTTGGGAGAGAGATCCCTCCTCTGTTGCTCTCCCTGAGGTGTCTCCCTGTTAAAGGGGTTTTTTAGGGAGTTGTTCCTTATCCGATGAGAGGGTCTCAGGAGAGGAGTTGTGTTGCTGTTAAGCCCACTGAGGCAAATTTGTAATTTGTGATATTGGGCTGTACAAATAAAATTGACTTGATTTGGTTTGATTAAAAAGAAGCCACCTCTCATTCCTACACAACTTTCGGGCCTATCTTCAAATTGTCTGTTTCAGCAAATGTTCTTGACAAGTAACTCCTTCAGAATGGTTTTCTATCCAAGCTACGGTCAGGTTATAGAAAGTAGCACAGTATAGTGTACACTGCAGACATAAAAGTGGCAAATGGCAATGACGCAATGGACTGCATGAAAGACTGCACGGCTTATTTTATAAATCTATCGAAAGCCTTCGATATAACTGACCATGTTATTTCAAAACAAAAGCTGGGCTACATAATATTGGCTTATCAAACCAAAATCAATTTGGTTTACAAATTCCCTAGTGGGTGAAGAGTGTTAAAATTAACGACATTTTCTCTAACTTGCTGAATGTTAAAGGGCGACACCATCTGCATTCGTTTCTGTTTTGTTCAAATGGAAATGCCCGCTCAGCCGCTAGCAAAAGTAGTGACGTGGGTAAATGCTGATGCCCCACCCACCCACCCACCCACACACAGCTGGCTGACAGTGTAAGCATGGAGAGTGACGGAAGTATTAACAGAAAGTGCGGAAACCTACGTCAGGTCACACGGGGAAACGTTTTTAGAAGGGCTTGGGAAAATAGCATTTTGATGCTAAAACATACAAACTTCAACCAAAATTCTAATTTTTTGGATTTGAATACATAGGGAACACTGATGGAAAGCCACAGAACGATGCAAAAACCTCAAAAACATGAAAAAAATGAACCACCCCTTTAATAAAGATTTGCCCTCATGTCCACTTTTAGGCACAACCTTATTTACCACATCTATGTCTGGATGTACAAAATGCAAAGTTCCACTTCTATGCTGACGATGCGATAATGTGCTGTATGACTGCTCTTGTTTAAGCCTATGACTTTAAACACTTCTTTTGAGATTGCAGTCTTGTCCTAAATCCTGATACATCTTGACACAGTGGATTTTGTTTGCAAATGCCAATAAAGGGGTTTCTTGTCTTACAAAAGATTGTAACCAACAACATGTCATGTATATATGTTACGGGTAATGTGAAAAAACGGTTAATGTGCAAACTACCCGGTTAATGTGCAGATTACCCAATGGGGCGGTTCATGTGCACATTACCCGCCAGAACGGGTTATCTGCACATTAACCGGGTAGTCTGCACGCTACCCGCTTGGGCGGTTAATGTGGATAGAACGAACCACATTATCCACATTAACCGGGTAGTCTGCACACCACCCGTTTGGATGGTTAATGTGGATGGAACGAACCTGCTACTCATCTTTTTACGATATTTTGATATTCAAATCAGCAATAGGCCTTTAGCCTAATGACTCATGAAGTGAGGCCATCTGAGGAATCACAAGTTGTGGTAAATGAAAGAACAGACGTTGGCGATAACATTCTGTCTTTAAGGCAACGTTTTTCCCCACTTGTATAACGAGGCTATTAGCATCAAAGAACACAAAAATGAGCCCTCCTCCTCGCTCTCTATCTGATCCCTGATATGAATGAATAGCCTACAAATTTGACAAGAGTGAAAAGAAATATCAGTCTCGGCCATCTCCCATCAGGCTGCTATAGCCTACTCTCACTGGAGACATGCGTCATTCAACCAATCCGAAATGGCACTCACTCCGTGGACAGACTGGTAAATAAAACTTTATGGAAGAGGGGTCGTTTTATAAGCCCAGTATGTAGGAGCAGAAGCAGCGAAAATATATGTCAAAATGCAATTCCTGTCTGCCAATCAGGCAAGAAAAATGAATGAACAGGCGATACCTTCCAGATGCGCTTTTACACAACCACCAAAAAAGACAAAAAAATGTGTCCGATCCCCTCCCTCACCTGGCTAATATAGCCTAGTAGCCTACATATTTCATCGATCATATCCTCTAACCGAGAATATGGGAGGGAGCAAACAGATTGTCGATGTAGACTAGACTCGCTGCTGTGCAAGTAAAGCACCCACGTGCACGCGCATATGCGCATCTGCGCGCACGTTCTAGCCACATTAACCGCCCCGTTGGGTCATCTGTACATTAACCGGGTAGTTTGCACATTAACCGTTTTTTCACATTACCCGTAACATATACACATTACATGTTGTGGGTTACAGTAATCCAGGCACAGTCATGAACTGATTGGATGGAGTTGATCAGCCACCTCCCAATGTGATGTCACGGTGAGCCAGGTTTTGAAATGGCTTGCATGACTTGTTGCCCTGTGCACCTGGTGACATAATAACTGGACTTTAACCAGATTGAATTAAATTGAATACTGTTTGAAAAAGCTCAAGTTAAAGTTGGGAGTCTTGTTTCTCTTATAACTAGAAAAAGACTGGTTGTAGTCTCATCTGTGTGTTTGATTATGGCAATGTACTGTATATGAACGCCTAAGCTCATTATTCAGACACATATGTTAGAAATAGTCTGTCACAGACCACTGAGGTTTGGTACTGGATGTGAAGCCCATTAGTCCTCCATTTACGCCAGAGCAAACTGGCCAACTATGTATGTCATCCACAAACTTACCCATCGACACATTTTAATTGTCAAGTCCATGATTAGATTTCCTCCTTCACCTAGTTAGCTGGGTTAGGTTCACAGTGCCTGTTCAAAATATCTGTTCCTTAGTGCTCATGCTGAGATGGGTCAAAAGGCCCTCTTCATTCTCTTCTAGTATACACAAAATAAAAAAGAGTGACTTAATTAAAGTATAAAGATGAAAAAAGAAAAGAAAAAGACAACAGAAATAAAATGAAAATAAGCAATGCATTTTATTGTTACGTGAGGTAACCACTGGTTTCTGTAAACATTTAGGAGGCTTTGTTTCGGGTCTCATATATAACCGTTGCACATGCAAAAAACGGAGCCTGAAAGAGGTGTACGCCACTTCCCATGCAAAATTTGTTCATTCATTCATCATCTGCCGCTTCTCCGGGGTCAGGTCACGGTGGCAGCAAGCTAAGTAGGGCACTCCAGACTTCCCTCTCCCCAGCAACACCCTCCAGCTCCTCCTGGGGGATCCCAAGGCGTTCCCAGGCCAGATTGGACATGTAGTCCCTCCAGTGAATTCTGGGTCTACCCTGGGGTCTCCTCCCAGTTGGGCGTGCCCAGTAAACCTCCAAAGGAAGGTGCCCAGGAGGCATCCTAATCAGATGCCTGAACCACCTCAACTGGCTCCTTTTGATGCGAAGGAGCAGCGGCTCTACTCCGAGCTCCTTCCGGATGCCCGAGCACCTCACCCTATCTCTAAGGCTGAGCCCTAGAGATAGATCACAAAATTTGTGATCTATAAAAACAAACTTGACGTGTGCACCTGTATGACGCACGCCGTTTCCGGCTTTTGCACGCACATACACTTTTGGTGAGGATCCTACACACTGTTTTATAAATGAGGTCTTTTCTAAGAGATGGAAATCCTCTTGGAGCCTTTTGAAAGGGCTGCAATCTTAAAATGGACCCATTACACTAGGGAGCGATGCCCTAAAATAACAGAATGAAATTCACATTCATATTTATCAAATTGTGGATGAAAGGCCACAGCTAGCACTCACCTTTCTTAACATGTCAACCAATGTTCGTACTTCAGAAGAAAAAGAAGGATTTTGTGCAGAGACACTTCCATTTTACCCAGTGCAACGCAATGGAAAACTCATCCCGGATGCAAGGATGAACTATTTACAGTTACATCATTTGAAGACATGTCATATAGTCACATAGTTTATGTTGTGATTTATCTTAGTGTCTGGCGTCAATGTTAATCTGCCAATGCATTTTTTGGTACACAAACTGTAGTGTGTATCTGTCTCCCTGTTTAAACTTATAGTATATATATATTCTTTATTACTTTGTTGATCCCCATGGGGAAATTCTTCCTCTGCATTTACCCCATCCTGGCTGTTTAGCTAGCTGCAGTGGGTAGCCGCCGTGCAGCGCCCGGGGACCAACTCCAGTTCGTCTCGCCATTGCCTTGCTCAGGGGCACAGACAGGAGTATTAACCCTAACATGCATGTCTTTTTGATGGTGGGGGGAACCGGAGCACCTGGAGAAAACCCATCGCAAACACGGGGAGAACATGCAAACTCCATACAGAAAGGACCTGGGATGACCCCCCCCCCCCCAAGGTTTGACAACCCTGCAGTTTGAACCTAGGACCTTCTTGCTGTGAGGCGACAGCGCTAACCACCGTGCCAGTGGTTAGCGCTGTCGCTAATACGTTCTTATATGGAAGGTGACAGCAGAAAAAAAGACATTTTTTTAAAGAAGGTACAATAATAACTAATATTAATGAACTGTCAACTGAACAGCGAGTTGTATCAAGGAAAAAAAAACGAGATTAAAGCAACGCAAACTGGAAATTCAGCAACAAACCACAGCACATTTACAAAGCAACCCGAGCGTTTAGAAATGCTCACGAGAAGCAGAAAAGCTAGAGGATAAAAGTGTTAAATTGATGTTGCAAGATTGAAGTTTCTTCCAAAAAAGCAATTCCTCTTTCAATTAATAGCTGCAGTCTTAAAACCATCCTTGAGGAGAAAGTAAACTAATTTTCTTAAATCAGATAAATTCCCACAAGTCAGATTGACAGCTTACATACAGTTTACAAAACATTTGACCTTGGAGGGCTTCGCTAGCCTGGATTAGCTGTGCACCTTGTGTTAATTTAATGCCGTCCAGACTTGTAGCTAGCCGTGATTGCTTGCTTGTGGCCCATCATATTCAATTTCCACCTCAACCACCAGTTTGATTCAAGGCAAGTCAAGGCTGATGGATCGCACACCCTCTCTCAACAGAAGCCCTCACCTCTCCCCCGGGCCAATCCAATTACTTCAGATCCCCAGGAGCTGAGAGGATCGACCATGTGTCACAAACAGTGCCTTCATTATAGCCTTTTCACAACCTGCTTTAGCAATCAGCAGCAAGACACACACACACACACACAAGAAGAAAAAAAAACACAAACCTTTGTTTGCCTTTCCACTGACTCAAACGAAATAACAGTTCTATTGATTACAATAATTTGCTTTTCTCAGGCTGGCAGATGGAGTTTGATTTAGACGGTCGAGGGCTATACGTCCCATCATAAGTGGTTTACAGAAAAAGGTCATGTTCTTCAACCTCCTCGGCGTGGACGTCACTTGGATGAGCACACCAGCCATGTGGTAGAGAAGGCACAGAGACACCTCTTTCACCTCATGCGAATGAAAATGTTTGGCATGGGGGGGGCAAGATCCTGCAGGTCATCTGCAGAGGCACAACTGAGAGCATCCTGACTGGATGCACCATGGCCTGGTATGGGAACTGCACTGCCCTCGACCACAAGGTGTTGCAGAGGGTCGTGGTTATCGGCGGATGTGAGCTTCCCTCCATTCGGGATATTTACAACGGAAGGTGTGTCAGTAAAGCTCGCAGATTCTCAAAGTCCCCAGCCAGCCTTACCACAGACTGTTTCAGCTGCCGCCGTCTGGCAAGCGGCGCCACAGCCTCAAGGCCCGGCCCAGCAGGCTCCAGGACGGTTTCTTACACCACGCAACCAGGCTTACGAAAGATAAACACTAATGGTCTGTTGCCTACCTGTCTGTGACACACACCAACCCGGTATCACGCCAGAGCGTGTAATACACCCGCCGGTCCAGTGTGTCAGTTTCACGGTTTGCCTTGCTCAGGCGTGACAAGTACACGCATGTATAAAGGTGTAGTGCCAGCAGGGGGCGATGATTAGGAGGTGAGGGCAGGTTAGGGTTAGGGTTAGGCTGGGGGTCAGGGTTAGGGGAGGCATTTTGGAAAATGCTGTATGCTTCTTTTCCTCCATGGGGAGTTGCTGGCATTGAGTTAATCATCGCCCCCTGCTGGCGCTGCACCTTCATACACGCGTGAACTTTTCACGCTTGGGCGAGGCAAGCGGTGACACTGACACGTTGGACCGGCGGGTGCATACACATATCCACATTAAGGCAGAGCCTACACACACACACAGCATCTTATACACACTGCGCATTATTTATATGATCATATATTGTATTTCTTAGTACTATTTTCACAGTGCTTTCTATTGTTATTTCTATTCCTTTCTATTGTTAGACTGTTTTATTGCTATTGTTGCTACAGTGTCGAGGAGCTGAAACACGAGAATCTTACTCTTACACTTGTATAATGGGATGTAACAATAAAGGAATCTTGAATCTTCTGCCATGCAGTCAGAATGGAACATCTGATCCGTCCCGAGGAGTCCTGCAGCTGTGCTCGACTACAGAAAACCGTACGTTGGAGTCACCATTGCAAAGCCAGCATCACTGGACGCTGAGCTTTACGTCCCCGTAGGCCCTGCCGTGGTGGAGGTATGGATCCAGGCTAGAGTCTCTGACACTATGGAGCAACCCGAGCCATTACAAACACGAGCAGCCCATCGACCAAGCTATCATGGACCAAAAGGCTTTAGCAGGAAGCAACCATTTGTTTCATTAACACTCGATAACTTCTATTGGCTAAATCACCACCGAGCAGGACCTCCAAGCCCAGAACTGCACCAGCAGTTCAGCCGGTGGCTCCTCACATGCTGCCGTCCTGCCAAACCCAGGTAGCCATCTACACACTGACATACTGTGATGCCAGGTCCTGATAAATAACGAGCTAATCTTATTAACCCATGACCCGTGTGTACGTATTACTTTTTGACAAAAACATGTCAGTAATGAAAAAAAGGAAACACGGGTTGGGAAGGCAAACGGTGTATTGGAAATGAATGCAATCGGTCACACCTGTCACCATGGAGACCAAACAAAACATCTAGAGAAGAGACCTGTCTCTCTGTTGAGGGCAAAATCAATAGTCCATTCATGTGGCCCAAAGCAAAAGAAGCTCCGACTGTGGAAATGACAACCGTGCTGCTTTCTTCTCTCTGCCCTCGCTGATTCGTAAGACTCGTGTCTGAACTCAGCATCATGTAGAGCAAAGCATGATGGGCAGGGGATGAACAGACAATATGGAACAACAACAAAGAAGGAGCGCGGGCGTCCGGGTGGCGTGACAGTCTGATCCATTGCCTACCAACGCGGGGAGCGGCGGTTCGAATCCCCGTGTCACCTCCGGCTTGGTCGGGCGTCCCTACAGACAATTGGCTGTGTCTGCGGGTGGGAAGCCGGATGTGGGTAGTTGTCCTAGTCGCTGCACTAGCACCTCCTCTGGTCGGTCGGGGTGCCTGTTCGGGGGGGGGGGTAGCGTGATCCTCCCACGTGCTACGTCCCCCTGGCAATAATCCTCACTGTCAGATGAAAAGAAGCGGCTGGCGACTCCACGTGAATCGGAGGAGGCATGTGGTAGTCTGCAGCCCTCTCTAGATCAGCAGAGGGGGTGGAGCAGCGATCGGGACGGCTCGGAAGAGTTGGGCCAAGTACAATTGGGGAGAAAAGGGGGGGGGAAAGCCCCCCCCCTAAAAAAAAAGAAAGGAGGAGTGTGATTCTTACATTCCCACAAAAGTTATATTCACATAGAAGTAACAGTACTTTACTTTGATGTGTTATCTGAGGATATGTAAACACGTATCCTCACATAATACGGTTAACAGAGATGGATGGTGCTGCTACATTAACCTTAATGAGCTCTCATCATCGGTGGTTTGAACCCGTGTCCACAGTGGGTACAATTCAGAATAACGTACAAAACCGTTTCAAATATCAAGGGTAGAGGGGGGGTGGGGGAAAAAAAAGGTTTTGATGTGTTATACTCAACTATCATGTATTCATATTAATGTAATTATAGTACAATACAAAGTTACACTTCAAATTTTGAAATATAATTACTACACTCGATTTAAAACGCTGTTACATTCTTTCAATAAAGGAGAATTGATTTCAAAATAAATTGATGTTTTAAAAGACACTCCCGGGGCGTCTGGGTAGTGTGGCGATCTGTTCCGTTGCCTAGCAACACGGGGCTCTCCGGTTCGAATCCCCGTGTCACCTCCGGCTCGGTCGGACGTCCCTCCAGACACTATTGGCCGTGTCTGCGGGTGGGAAGCCGGATGTGGGCATGTGTCCTGGTCACTGCACTAGCGCCTCCTCTGGTCGGTTGGGGCACCTGTTCGGGGAGGTAGGGGGAACTGGGGGGAATAGCGTGATCCTCCCATGCGCTACACCCCCCCCCCGGTGAAACTCCTCACTGTCAGGTGAAAAGAAGTGGCTGGTGACTCCACATGTATGGGAGGAGGCAGGTGGTAGTCTGCAGCCCTCCCCGGATCGGCAGAGCGGGTGGAGCAGAGATCGGGACAGCTCGGAAGAGAGGCGTAATTGGCCGGGTACAATTGGGGAGGAAAAAAAAAGGGGGGTGGGGAATCAACAAAAAAAAGAAATTTCCGGTATAGACTCATGACTGTGTCAATGAAAAAAAGCACAAATCTCAGTTTTATATGAAATGTGAACATACCACAAATGCACGGCAAAAGTCTGATAATTTCCTGTATTTAACAAGGTACATGTACAGTTCTGTACTGTATATGGTACCACCCAGTGTACTGTGTTGAACACAGTGAGATGCTGTAGAAACTAGTACACATCGTCTTAACAGGTACGGTGCAGAAACACAGCCATTAGTCCCCTCACACGTCTCCCATTTTCAAACCTTATGATGAAGTCTCCATCATCTCCAATAAACTATCCCCACTCTCGGGTTTTAATCAAAGCGGAGCTGATCAGATAACGAACCATACCTCAAAAAAAAACAACAACTGTTCCTTTAAGCCGAGGAAAGCTTACAAAACAACGAGGTGTACTGCCACTGTTCTCTGACTAACAGCCTAATTAATGATCTGGTTGCAGGCCCACTCACACACACACACACACACACACACACACACACACACACACACACACACACACACACACACACACACACACACACACACACACACACACAGACACACACACACGAAGGAAGGAGGTTCTGTCATGACTCATTACAGGACGAAAAGCTCTCATTCTCAGGGCCGGATCATGACGTTAATGGGCCCTAGGCCTCGCCTCCGTTTTGGGCCCCCCACCCCACCAACATGAAAAGTAAAATGCAATATATTAACTTGGCGTGTAAGTGTCATAGGAATTGTCGATATGTAAAAAAAGGTTAATAAAATAATAACAATACATTTAAAATATATTTCTCCCCTTCCCCCATAATTTAGCCCCCCCCTTTGGAAATTTGGGCCCTAGGCCTGGGCCTTGTCGGCCTATGCGGAGATCCGGCCCTGCTCATCATCTTCTCATTCTGACATTATACATATACATATATATATATATATATATATATATATATATATATATATATATATATATATACATACATATATATATATATATATATATATACATATATATATATATATATATATATATATACAGAGAGAGAGAGAGAGGGAGAGAGAGAGTTAATAATTCAGTGATTCCAGTAAATCCTTTATGAGACAGTACAAGCCTGTTTCATGCCATAAGCTCCTTATTTGTTGGGCACTTTTCCTACCATTGTGTGTTTTTTTAACAAAGTTATATCTAGTTAATATATGTTAGGGCTGTCAATCGATTAAAAAGTTAACTTACTAATCACACAATTTGATCTGATTAATTGATTTTTGTCTTAAGACTGAAGCTTGTGGTAATGGATATGTAAATATAAAATCACGCAAATAATGCAGAATCAACACAAATGAAGTATATATTTAAACTCCAATACTAATGTTTAATAGCATTTTTTTAACTTTGAACACAGATTCTGTCCTGTGAACAACAGATTCCCAGTAAAACCATCAACACTGACTTGACAGCTTGAAAGGCGTATTTCTTATGAACACAGACAGAAATAATAACAGAACCCAGGCCTGTGTGTTAAAGTGCCAGCTGAATGTCAAAACCATCAAGGCCATGAAAATTAGATATCAGCCTAGAAGGCGATAACTTCTTGACTGGATTAATATAAATGATAATTAACACAAAAAAGTGTTCCATGTCCACGTGCTGCTTGAATTTACGTCGTGAATTCACGACGTTCATTACGTGTTCAATCACAGAGCCCCATATGCAGCCCAATGACACAGCATAGTAGAATGTGTAATATTCTGTAATATTCATAGTAGAATGTGTCATATTCTGTAACATTCATAGTGGAATGTGTCATATTCTGTAACATTCATAGTAGAATGTGTCATATTCTGTAACATTCATAGTAGAGTGTGTCATATTCTGTAACATTCATAGTAGAATGTGTAATATTCTGTAACACTCATAGTAGAGTGTGTCATATTCTGTAACATTCATAGTAGAAGGTGTAATATTCTGTAATATTCATAGTAGAATGTGTAATATTCTGTAACATTCATAGTAGAATGTGTCATATTCTGTAACATTCATAGTAGAATGTGTAATATTCTGTAACATTCATAGTAGAAGGTGTCATATTCTGTAACGTTCATAGTAGAATGTGTCATATTCTGTAACACTCATAGTAGAATGTGTCATATTCTGTAACATTCATAGTAGAATGTGTCATATTCTGTAACATTCATAGTAGAATGTGTCATATTCTGTAACATTCATAGTAGAATGTGTCATATTCTGTAACATTCATAGTAGAATGTGTAATCTTCTGTAACATTCATAGTAGAATGTGTCATATTCTGTAACATTCATAGTAGAAGGTGTAATATTCTGTAACATTCATAGTACAATGTGTAATATTCTGTAACATTCATAGTAGAATGTGTCATATTCTGTAACATTCATAGTAGAATGTGTCATATTCTGTAACATTCATAGTAGAATGTGTAATATTCTGTAACATTCATAGTAGAATGTGTCATATTCTGCATGAGGACTGGGAACAAATAAAGCCTGCCGCTGTGAGGAAGAGGAGGTTTAACGAAGGTTTAAGCCCCGTGACAACGGCTCTGAAACACGTCACGTCTAACGGCTTCCGTCGCGCCACGACGGGCTTCTCGCTGCGTCGAGCCAAGCGCGGCCCCGCTACGTGCTCCTTAAGCTCCGCCTACTTTTGCTCTGCGGGAACGCGCACAGCCGAATTCCCCCCCACCCCCACCCCCGATGTGTCTGTCAAACAGCCTCGCGCAGCCGCCACTTCCTGGTAAACAAAACGCTGCTGCGTTAATTTTTTTAACACGTTAAATATTTCAGATTAATTGCAAAAATTAACGCGTTAATTTTTACAGCTCTTAGACACACACACACACACACACAGAGGGTGTAATGTAATTAAGAAGACAGATGCCATGTGCCGAATAGGATGTCTTAAGAGACATGCCAGTCTCGCGAGCCATCTGGTCTTGAATCAGTCATATTAAGAGTTGCTCTTCTTTTGATGTCGGTTTATTTCGTGCTCCTCCGAGTCCGATATCCAGCTTCCTGCCCTGTTTAACGCTCACCGTGAGCTGCCAGGGAGGAAGGGACTGGGACAGTAAAACATCCACCCCTCCCACTGGGACCGTTGACTGAAAAGTAAACTCGGCTTCAGTCAGCTTCCTGTTCAGCTTTGTTTTCCATTTGGCCTCACCACATGTTTTTTTACCCCCTCCCCCTTTTGCCCCCCCTCCCTTTTTGTCAGACTTTATATTTAGTGAATCCGGTCGGTGATCTGCGGCCTTGTCCGGTGTGTGGTGCAGTGACAACACACTGCCCTACAAACAGCAACAGGACTCTGGGCTCTCTCCGAGTACACCGGGGGGGGGGGGGGGGTGGGGGGTGGAAAGAACATCATGTTGGCTTAAGATGTGGCTTTCAGGAGATTTCTAAATGAAAGTTGCAGGTGATGGATGGTCCCACATATTAGATTCGTCACTGATACCAAGAGAAAAACCCCATAATGAACATCCGCCTCCATTTTCATTCCAGAAGAAAAGGGAAAAAAAAAAAGAAAAAGAAAAAAAAAGCAATCATCAATCACAGCCCGACGCTGTTTTAATTATCTAAATGCCCCTCTCTCTTTGAACAAAGTGAAGTACAACTGTTACAAAGACCAGCTAAATGACCCCATTCTGCAGCCACTTAACTAGCAAAGCAGGTAATCCCTCCACACTCTGTCTAATCCGCGATGGCGCTCCGGCGCTCTGCTGACAAGCTCTACTCACCCATCACGGCCAGCGCCGTGCCTCTGGCCAAGTCCTTCTTCACAGTCTCCAGCACCTCCAGCCCGCTGCCGTCTAGATTGCACCTGTTGATAGTGCCATTGGTTGAGCTTATCCAGTAAAGCTTGTTGGCGGTATAATCTATTGAGAGACCTGCGCAGCAAAGGAAAATGGAGGGAAATAGGGGTTATTTGTTATTGTATTGGCTTCTCTCGGTACAGAGCGGGAGCTGTAACCAGGCAGTTAACATGATAATAGTCAGTTCAGCGGAGTTCTCTCCAGATGGTTTACCACGTCAGCAAACAAGACGTGATGTGAGAAACAAAATGTTGGACTCATGATCGATGAGTCTTCATACTCATTGGTTACTTTTTTATTTTGATATACTCTATCGATCCCCATAGGGAAATTATGCTCTGCATTTAACCCATCCTAGCTGTGTAGCTAGGAGCAGTGGGCAGCCGCCGTGCAGCACCCGGGGACCAACTCTAGTTCATCTTGCCATGCCTTGGTCGGGGGGACTGACAGGAGTATTAAGCCTAACATGCATGTCTCTTTTTGATGGCGGGGGAAACCGGAGCACCCGGAGAAAACCCACCGCAGACACGGGCAGAACATGCAAACTCCATGACCCCCCCAAGGTTGGACAACCACGGCGTTCGAACCCACGACCTTCTAATGATGGTTTACAATGTGAGCAAATAAGATGTGATGTGAGAAACAAAATGTTGGACTCATGACTGAGGAGTTTTCATACTCATTGGGTACATATGCTTGGGGTTCCAGCGCTGGTTTGACAATCATGCAAGAGAAAGCTCTTTATCCATGCAGCATTGCATGGACACCTACAGTACATACAGTACTGCACATGCAAGCGACTGAGTAAGGCCTAAAACAGCGTGAAAGTGAAGGCATGGCTGCTGGGTAGACTCTTCTCTCAGCGGGGACGTCTCTATATGACCTCCAACTGGCACCATAAATAATTGGACCAAACAGTGAACGACTGATTTAAAGTCAATTTCATGATGATTTTTGATAAAATGCAACTATTGAGAGTGTCAACTGGAGGCAATTATGATTGCGCGTGTCCAGGCAGCTCTTTGTCTCCCACCGCGTTGGATTTATGTGTGGCAGATTCACAGTCACAACGTGTCATTAATTTACTCTTGTCCCCAGGTCCACCCCATAATCATAAATGAAGCCGGTGAAATATGGTGCCCCCTGCTATCTGTATCGCTGACAGGCCCAGGAGAGAGAAGAAAAACACTGAAAACAATGGTGCTGTTTGCGGGGGGAAAGGAGGAATTTGACCTTGAGTTGTGACAACAGCTGCTAGAGATGGAGACCTGCAGATTGTTTTGTTTTGTTTTTTTGCTCGCTTGAGCTTCTGCTGTTCATTCGAGCATGAGCCATCTGAGGTTAAGAGTTCACGCTCACAAAGTAAGTGAAGAGGTGGATGAGGTGGAGTTAGGTTATGGATAACTATATCCAACTCCCTTTCAACGACAAGACAAACATGATCCGGCAATGATCATGCGGAGATAAGTCCAACGTGTCAATGTTTGGAGCTGTTTTAATGACTAATTACTAATCTAACACGTTTTAATGAATAGCCTTGTTGGAGACATGAAAGGACGAAGCCCCATGGGAGCAGGGGGGTCTGGAAGGAGAGGGGAGGCTTATGTCTGGCTTGTGTGGGGATTTCCGTGGGAGATGTGCATACTGATGAGAAAGAAACCTGTCTGGTGTAGAACGATACACAGCAGCCATTACATCAGATAAAAGCTTATTCTGAATTATTTGAATCACATTCGAATCACCAGTGATTTAAAATCGCTTGCTTTGTACTGGAAACTTGGAACATGGGAGGAGAAAGACCCAAGGGCCTTTTTTTCTTCCGTCCGAGTTCTACATTTTAGATGTAGGTCCAACTCGACCAAGGACATTTGACTGATACCCGAATGAATCACCCCCCCATACTGACCGACAGGTTCCCTCTGGTTCTGATGGAGGACCTTGCTGTTACTCCCATCCATGTTGGCCATGTTGATGGTGCTGCCATCTGTCCAGTAGGTTTTCCTGCGGGTGGGGGAGAAGGGGGGGTCGGGACGTGCACCATAGTTAGTCTACCATTTAGTATAAACTATCCTGAGGTTTATAGTCAGTGAATGTTGTGGTGCAATTAATAAGAGATGAAAACAAAAACGAATGTCAATAGATTTTGTTCCCCTCGATGGCCTCGTCGAGATCTATCGACCAACACTCCCGAATTCTCCTCACCTCAACCGCCCCCCCCCCCTTTCTTTCTTTAGGCGAGGCCCTTCTTTAGATTTTCTAGTGCTATGTGCTGAGCCCGGGGCAGTGATGAAGTGTACAGATGTTGCACTAATCTACTTACCCCTTGACAGGGTGCACAACAAGGCACCTCGGCTTATCAATCCCGTGGATGATCGAGGTCTTCAGGGACCCATCAAGGCGGGCTACATTGATTTGTGACTCATCGTTTTCAGAGCTGAGCCAGTATAAGTTCCTGGAGAGCCAGTCTAAAGCCAGACCCCGGCAGTTCACGATGTCTGGGAGGAGAGAGGAGAGACCGTCAGTCACACAACAGGGTTCACAAAGGAGCAGAGGGCATCGCACCAACACTCACTGATGAGAATCACCGTAGGCCGCAAAACAAATTAGCATCCATAAATTGTTTTATAAATATAAAAAAAGCTTTGTTTCAAAAAATTAATTCTGAATTCTTTTCTTTTTTTGGGGGAGACCCCCCCCCCCTTTTCACCCAATTGTATCTAGGCAATCACCCCACTCTTCCGAGCCGTCCCGGTTGCCGCTCCACCCCCTCTGCCGATCCGGGGAGGGCTGCAGACTACCACATGCCTCCTCCCATACATGGGGAGTCGCCAGCCGCTTCTTTTCACCTGACAGTGAGGAGTTTCCCCAGGGGGATGCAGCACATGGGAGGATCACGCTATTCCCCCCAGTTCCCCCTCCCCCCTGAACAGACGCCCCGACCAACCAGAGGGGGCACTAGTACAGCAATCAGGACACATACCCACATCCGGCTTCCCACCCGCAGACACGGCCAATTGTGTCTGTGGGGACGCCCAACCGAGCCGGAGGTAACACGGGGATTCGAACCGGCGATCCCAACGTTGCTAGGCAACGGAATAGACCACCACGCCACCTGGACGCCCTTTTATTTTATTTTTCTATTTTCTGAAAAGCCCAGAGAAGCGAGCTTTTGTTTTTCACCAGTTGTCGTGAAATCAAAAATCTCTTCGGGAAGAATTTAAAATGTCTTGTGTAGCTACCGTCAGACGGCTGACAGGAAGTCGTCGGAAGCATCAGTAGGTTTTTTTCCGCTCAAACACGCCACCACATGCACGCCGGAGGATGTAGCCCATCAGAGCTGTTAGCTGAAGTGATTCAGACACAGCCAAAAAGGGCGCGTGGCTTTCTCTGGGTAACTACGTCACCGTTCAGGTACAACACTGCCCCTTGCATGTTGATGTGCGCTGCATGCACACGACGCACAACCTCGACTCTGGACACACACACACACACACACACACACACACACACACACACACACACACACACACACACACACACGGAGCGAGTGACGTGGTCGGTGCAGACCTACCTCCGGAGATAACGCTCTCCAGTCGCGTCCCGTTGATGAAGGCCCGTTTGATGGTCTGGGTTTTGACGTCGGCCCAGTAGATCCGCTCTTCCAGGGCATCGTAGTCCACCACGGTGACGTCGTCTATGTCGGGCACCGTGAGCGCCGTCATGACGTTCATGTACGGGTTGTCCACGTCCACGCCACGGATCTCGGACCGCCGCACGTACAGCAGGAACCGTTTCAGAGCTGGAGGGAAACGATGGGGAAATTGCACATATCACCGTGGGGATAAGCGGCGGCGCAGCGGCTTCCGAAGCTGTTGACAAAATAGCTGATGCCTGTCGAACCCCTGGCCCACGCATGACGGGGTGCACTTTAATGTCA
The DNA here is from genome assembly GCF_029633865.1 of Lampris incognitus. NCBI lineage: Eukaryota > Metazoa > Chordata > Actinopteri > Lampriformes > Lampridae > Lampris > Lampris incognitus. Next base: position 43,151,955 of record NC_079221.1, read on the forward strand.
GGGAAATGACTGTAATGTAAAAAAATGTTACTCTCCCGCTCTTCATAAAGACATGTAAAATGGCTTCCCACATTGTGAGTCTAATTACCAAAGGAATAGAATAAAAAATTAAATAAGAGAGATAGATAGATAGATAGATAGATAGATAGATAGATAGATAGATAGATAGATAGATAGATAGATAGATAGATAGATAGATAGATAGATAGATAGATAGATAGATAGATAGATAGATAGATAGATAGATAGATAGATAGATAGATAGATAGATGGATGGATGGATGGATGGATGGATAGATAGATGGATGGATGGATGTTTGGACGCCTCACCGAAGCAGGACTGCTTGTTGGGGGACAGCTTCATGAGATGTGGGCAGGTGCAGAAGGCAGTGCGGTTGTAATTGATGAGACACAGGTGTGAGCAGGGACCACGGCCTCCGTTCCCCTCACACGGGTTGGACGCTGGGGAGGAGCGAAGGAAGACGAAGTCAGAGAGAGAAAAAGAGAGAGGGGGGGAGCATGAGAGAGAGAGAGGGAGAGTGAGAGGGCGCAAGTGTGTGTGCGTGCATGCATCTATGTGTCTGTACGTGTGTGTATGTGTGTGCAAGAATGCATGTGTATCTGTGTGTGTGTGTGTGTGTGTGTGTGTGTGTGTGTACCATTTGGTCCCCTAATGGGGACCAAATGTTCCCATTAGGATAGAAAAACCAAAAACCACCTACCTTGTGGGCCATTTTATGGGGCCCCACAAGGTATATTTTAGGGTTAGGACTTGGTTTTAGGGGTAAGGTTAGAATTAGGGTTAGGGTAAGGGTTAGGGTTAGGCATGTAGTTTGCATGGTTAAGGTTAGGGTAAGGGTTAGGAAATAAATGTAGTCAACGAGGGGGCCCCAGAAGTATAGTTTTGCGAGTATGTGTGTGTGTGTGTGTGTGTGTGTGTGTTTGAACGACAGTGAAAGTGTCTCAGAACACTAGCACAGCATCTGAACACAGGATTTCAAACCATAAAGCAGACAATGCTAACAAACATAAAGCAGACACCGTGCTAACAAACAGATGTAGGCTAGTGTCTCTCAGTGTGCCATTTAATAGGCCTCCCCAGTTTGTATCAGTCACACAAGAAAACTCCCACGTTCCAGCTCTTTTCTTTGACTGTATTTTTATCCCATGTGCTACAAACGTTAGGTTCAAAAGAATCCTGATATGCATTTTGCTGGCTTACTCCCCGATGTGCTGGTTGCCGTGGAAGAAACATCCAAACGTGACAGACGTCAAACATTTATGAACATGACATCTCACAAAGAGTCACACGGTGCACTGCTCTGCTCGCCACAAGATGCTGCAAATAATGGGACATTGCACAGCGCACACACCGCTTTACTGTGAAGGTCACCGACCGAAAATTAGTGAAGAGCTGCCAAACACGACATCATAGCTTTTCCCGCTTCCGGTGTGGGATGTTGGCGCCGCGAACTCGTGTTTGCGGTGGCCTCACCCAGTACGAGTGCGGGGAGATGGCGGCGCAAACTTAACATTTGCGGCGGCCTCACCCAATGCCGTCCAAGCAGTGTCTTTGTCCGTGTCTGGGTTTGTGTCTTCGTCTGATGGCTGGGTGAGCTGACTCTGGATTGGCTGGGGGAGCTTGGTCTGCCGCATCCTTTGGGCCTGGGCACCGCGGGGTTGCCTGGAGCTGCACCCGAAGAGGAAACACCGAGGGCAGTCTGACGGGACGTGGAAGCGGGGCAGGCTAAGCTAACTGCTAGCCCATGCAGACTGGCAGTTCTGATAACAAGAGTGGTCTGGCGGCGGCCTCACCTGGCGTTGACTGTGTTTTTGGCGTTGTCGTGTGAGGAGGTGTGTCGAAGGTGTCTGGCTGGGAGAGCTGGCATTGGATTGGGTGGAAGAGATTGGTCTGCTGCATCCTGTGGGCCCAGGGACCATGACCCTGCCCGGAGATGCACCCGAACCGGAAACCCTGAGGGCGGTCTGACAGGACGTGGAAGCGGGGGCAGGCTAAGCTAGCCCATGCAGACCGGCAGTTCCGATAACAAGAGTGGTCTGGCGGCGGCCTCGCCTGGCGTTGACTGTGTTTTTGGCGTCGTTGTGTGGAGTGCGGGGGAGGGTGTGTCGAAGGTGTCTGGCTGGGAGAGCTGGCGTTGGATCGGCTAAGGGAGCCTGGTCCGTTGCGTCCGGTGGGCCCAGGGACCACGGCCCTGACCGGAGCTGCGCCCAAAGAGGAAACACGGGCGGTCTGACAGGACGCGGAAGCGGGGCAGGCTAAGCTAACTGCTAGCCCATGCAGACCAGCAGTTCCGACAGTCATCCTGGCTGGCGTTCGTTCTCTTGACAGTGATATTTTTTTGTGTGTGGATATGTTGGATATACACTCACCGGCCACTTTATTAGGCACACCTGTCCAACTGCTCGTTAACGCAAATTTCTAATCAGCCAATCATATGACAGCAACTCCATGCATTTAGGCATGTAGACATGGTCAAGACGGTCTGCTGCAGTTCAAACCGAGCATCAGAATGGGGAAGAAAGGTGATTTAAGTGACTTTGAACGTGGCATGGTTGTTGGTGCCAGACGGGCTGGTCTGAGTATTTCAGAAACTGCTGATCTACTGGGATTTTCACACACAACCATCTCTAGGGTTTACAGAGAATGGTCCGAAAAAGAGAAAATATCCAGCGAGCGGCAGTTCTGTGGGCGAAAATGCCTTGTTGATGCCAGAGGTCAGAGGAGAATGGCCAGACTGGTTCGAGCTGATAGAAAGGCAACAGTAACTCAAATAACCACTCATTACAACCGAGGTATGCAGAAGAGCATCTCTGAACGCACAACACGTCGAACCTTGAGGCAGATGGGCTACAGCAGCAGAAGACCACACCGGGTGCCACTCCTGTCAGCTAAGAACAGGAAACTGAGGCTACAATTCGCACAGGCTCACCAAAATTGGACAATAGAAGATGGGAAAAACGTTGCCTGGTCTGATGAGTCTCGATTTCTGCTGCGACATTCGGATGGTAGGGTCAGAATTTGGCGTCAACAACATGAAAGCATGGATCCATCCTGCCTTGTATCAACGGTTCAGGCTGGTGGTGGTGGTGTAATGGTGTGGGGGATATTTTCTTGGCACACTTTGGGCCCCTTAGTACCAATTGATCATCGTATCAACGCCACAGCCTACCTGAGTATTGTTGCTGACCATGTCCATCCCTTTATGACCACAGTGTTCCCATCTTCTGATGGCTACTTCCAGCAGGATAACGCGCCATGTCATAAAGCTCGAATCATCTCAGACTGGTTTCTTGAACATGACAATGAGTTCACTGTACTCAAATGGCCTCCACAGTCACCAGATCTCAATCCAATAGAGCACCTTTGGGATGTGGTGGACCGGGAGATTCGCATCATGGTTGTGCAGCCGGTACTAGCAAGGTGTACCTAATAAAGTGGCCAGTGAGTGTATGTGTTCTTGTAGGTTTTAGATGTGTGTTTTTGTCTCTGTGTTGCACTGCTGTGGGCTGGGGGGAAACGATATTTCCTTTCATTTCATGTACTGAAATGACACATAAATATTCCTGATTCCTGATCATTACAATGGCCAGCTCCTCTTCTGCCCACTGCCACCCGTGTCTGTGTGTGTGTATGTGTGTGTGTGTGTGTGTGTGTGTGTGTGTGTAGATGCCCCGTTGAAGTGCTGCTTCCAAGTGGTTCAGCCCACCGCCCTGCATCCATGCAAAGACCATAGCAGTCTCATTTATAACCGTTGCGCACGCACAAAACGGAGCCTGAAGGAGGCGCGCACCACTTCCCACGCAAAAATTGGCGATCTAGAAAAACAAACTTGATGGGAGAATGTGCGCACCTGTATGGCACACGCCATTTTCGGCTTTTGTGAGCACGCACACTTTTAGTAAGGATCCTACACACTGTCTTATGAGATCCCTGAGACCTCCTCTCAGAATACGTAGATAATGCAGATTCGCGCAGCACATTAACCTACACCGGGGGCGGGCAATTTTATCCAGAAAGGGCTGGTGTGGGTGCAGGTCTTTGTTCCAAGCAGTTACACACCCGTGTCTCCTCATCAAGTTCCTCTGCAGAAACTCGACTGGTTGATTAGTGGGATCACTTGTGTAACTGCTTGGTTGGAACAAAAGCCCGGCACCCACAGCGGTCCCTTTCTGGATAAGACTGCCGACCCCTGACCTACACAGTCAACACGACGGCACTGATACCACAATGCAAAAACATTTTTAAAAAAAATGCACACCTCACGAGTTCACGAGGCTACTCCCTCCCATCTTAAGGCCGGCCTACTTTATTCTGACAGTCATCGCCTTCTGCACTGCGCTGTTGCTGCAGGACAGCAGAACTTAAGCCCAATACACATAAACCCTCAAGCTGCTGACACGTTTCTTCAGACATCCCCCAATTACTCAGAGCTAGCTGGGCATTTTAGCTCGGGTCTATTTATTTATTTGTTTGTTCATTTATTTACCATGCAGCGATCCGTAAGTGGCACTACACAGTCTGCAAAAATGACCCATTTTCATTTCAAATGGACCTGCCTAGACGCGTTTCGTACGGCAAACAAACAACTGCGTTACTTGGTGGCGCCGGTAAAGTTCAGCAAAGCTTGTTTTCTGGACTTGTCCGCTGACACACCGTCAGAATCCCGATTGAAGGGGACAAAACTCACCCGTAACGGCGTCTGAGCTGCGTCGAGCTGCAGAGGACGCATGCCCGACTCCACGATGACGGGGCGTCGGAGAGCCGCATGCCAACCGGAGAGCCGCATGCCAACCACAAACCTCAAGGGGAGGCGGCGGAACCAAGGCGTCTGCTCTCCACCCCACCGCCACACAACTTGTGTGCGTGTGAGTGTGTGCATGTGTGTATCTGTGTGTATGTGTGTGTGCATGTGTGTATCTGTATGTGTGTGCATGTGTGTATCTGTGTGTGTATCTCTGTGTGTGTGAACGTATGTGCGCGCGTGTGTATCTGTGTGCACGTGTGTGTGCATGTGTGCGTCTGTGTGTGCATGTGCACGTGTGTGTGTTTGTGTCTGTATGTGCATGTGCACCTGTGTGCATGTGTGTGTGTGTGTGCACGTGCATGTGTGTGCAGGGGGGGGGGGCTCTGAAAGGGGGATAATTTGTGGATCTTTCATCTTTCAGTGCAAACCTGTGAAAGCTGGCTGGCGGCTGTCAGGGGCGCATGCCGCGGCTCACTCCGCATCCCCCAAACATAATCACGAGAGAGAGCGAGAGCGAAGGAGAGAGAGAGAGCGAGAGAGAGAGAGAGCGAGAGAGAGAGAGAGAGAGAGAGAGAGAGAGAGAGAGAGAGAGAGAGAGAGAGAGAGAGAGAGCGAGAGAGAGAGAGAGAGAGAGAGAGAGAGAGAGCGAAGGAGAGAGAGAGAGAGAGAGAGAGAGAGCGAAGCAGAGAGAGAGAGAGAGAGAGAGAGAGAGAGAGAGAGAGAGAGAGAGAGAGAGAGAGAGAGAGAGAGAGAGAGAGAGAGAGAGAGAGAGAGCGAAGGAGAGAGAGAGAGAGAGCGAGAGAGCGAGCGAGCCGCGCTGGTGACGAGCGCGCTGTTTAGCATGCGGAGTGTACCGTTCAACAGACAAAGCCGTGTTTGTTCTACTTATTTGTTTCAAAGCCCATTATATTTGTTGTGATATTACTGCTGACACAATTACCAAGTATGTTTTTTCCTCGATGGAAATAATTGTGTGCGCTAAATTTCATAAATAATATATGGTGTTTGGGTAAAGCACGCGCAGAGAATCAGCAACTGCGACGCCGGAGTCACCGGATTGCGTTGTTATCTGCCCCACCTTTCGAAATCCTTCCCTCTTCGAGTCACTCCGAATGACAGAAAAGAGGCAGAGAACGAACGAGACACTGTTTGCTTTGCATGATACGTGGAGCGAGAGCGCCTCGCTGTTAAACAAATAACTTTACCGCCATGCAACATCACAGCGCCGCGTGTATTTGCACCCCCCTACATGCTCACTAAATGTTGACGTGTATTTCAGTTCAATTATGTTGATTGGCGTTTATGTTTTATTCAAATAACTGAACACATACTGATTCCCCTCTAAAGAAGAGAAATGCAAAAAAATGCATCCCTGAAAAATTCAGGGAACATTTCTTTGGGCCCTTTCTTTGGTTATGTTTTATATCTATCTATCTATATATATATATATATATATATATATATATATATATATATATGTCTATCTATCTATCTATCTATCTATCTATCTATCTATCTCTCTCTCTCTATATATATATATATGGTAAAGGGAGAGTGCTGGCTGATATGATGGAGAGAAGGAAGGTAGATATATTGCATGTGCAAGAGACCCGAGGGAAGGGCAGTGAGGCCAGCAGCATCAGCGATGGGTTCAAATTCTTTTTTTCCCTTTTCTCCCCAGTTGTACTTGGCTGATTACACCACTCTTCTGAGCCGTTGCGGTCGCCGCCCCACCCCCTCTGCCTAACCGGGGAGGGCTGCAGACTACCGCATGCCTCCTCTGATACGTGTGGAGTCACCGGCCACTTCTTTTCACCCGACAGTTAGGAGTTTCACCAGGGGGACGTAGCGTGTGGGGAGGATCACGCTATTCCCCCCCAGTTCCCCTTCCCCCCTGAACAGGCGCCCGGACCGACTAGAGGAGGTGCTAGTGCAACATACCCACATCCGGCTTCCCACCCGCAGACACGGCCAATTGTGTCTGTAGGGACAGCCAACCAAGCTGGAGGTAACACAAGGATTCGAACCGATGAGCCTCGTGTTGGTAGGCAACAGAATAGACTGCTACGCTACCCGAACGCCACGTTCAAACTCTTCTACCATGGTGTGGATGGGAGGAGAAATGGGGTAGGGGTAATTCTGAAGGAAGAGTATGTCAAGAGTGCATTGGAGGTGAAGAGAGTGGGACAGAGTGATGAGCATGAAGCCGGAACTTGAAGGTGTGATGATGAATGGTATCAGCGCATACAAGTTCACACCCAACAAGCACGAAAGTTGGGTGTGAGATGGAAGAGAAAGAAGAATTCTGGAGTGAGTTGGACGACGTGGTAGAGAGTGTACCCAAGGAGGAGAGAGTGGTGATTGGAGTGGACTTCAGTGGGAATGTTGGTGAAGGAAACAGAGGTGATGAGGAGGTAATGGGCAGGTATGGTGTCAAGGAGAGGAATGTGGAGGGGCAGATGATGGTGGTGGATTTTGCAAAACGGATGGAAATGGAGGTGAATACCTATTTCAAGAAGAGGGAGGAACACGGGGCGACGTATAAGACTGGAGGAAAGTGCACACAGGTGGAAAATATCTCTTTCAGGTGCGATCTGAAAGAGATTGGAGACTGCAAGGTGGTGACAGGGGAGACCGTCGCTAGGCAGCATCGGATGGTGGTCTGTAAGATGACTTTGGAGATCAACAAGAGGAAGAGAGTGAAGGCAGAGCCAAGGATCAGATGATGGAAGTTGAAGAAGACTGTTACGTGGAGTTTAGGAAGGAGTTAAGACAGGCTCTGGGTGGTAGTGAAGAGTTGCCGGATGGCTGAACAACTACTGCAGAAATAGTGAGACAGACAGCTAGGAAGGTACTTGGTGTGTCATCAGGACAGAGACAAGGACACTTGGTGGGGGAATGAGGAAGTACAGCAAAGTATACGGAGGAAGAGGTTGGCATAGAAGAAGTGGGATAGTCAGAGAGATGAGGAAAGTAGACAGGAGTACAAAGAGATGTGGCATTAAGTGAAGACAGAGGTGGCAAAGGCAAAGGAAAATTGTATGGTGAGTTGTATGACAGGTTGGAAACAAAGGAAGGAATAAAGGACTTGTTCCAATTGGCTAGACAGAGGGACTGAGCTGGGAAGGATGTGCATCAGGTTAGGGTGATGAAGGATAGAGATGGAAATGTGCTGACAAGCGAGGAGAGTGTGCTGAGAAGGTGAAAGGAGTACTTTGAGGGGGTCCGCGGTGGTGTAGCGGTCAAAGCATCGGCTTTGTGTCGATGCAGTTGCCCACTGGGGACCGGGGTTCACGCCCCAGTCTCGTCAGATCCGACTATGGCCAGACTCGATGAAGCAGCAATAATTGGCAACGCTGTCTTTGGGAGGGGGGCGGAGTCGGCTTGTGTTCATCACATGAATACGTCTCTGTGTGTTGGAAAAAGCAGTGGTTCTGCCTGGAGTCGCCTTGTCACCAAAGTGGGGAGGCGTCTCCTTCGAGACTGCCGGCCGGAGAGATGCAGTTGGCGAACGCCTGCAGTACGAGGGTGGGTGTTTGAACTAAAATAGGGATCGATTGGCCACTAAATTGAGAGAAAAAGGGAAAAATCAGAAATAAATTTAGAAAAAAAAGGAGTACTTTGAGGGGCTGATGAATGAAGAAAATGCGAGCAAGAGAGAGAGAGAGAGAAGGTTGGATGACGTGGGGATAGTGAATCTGGAACTGCAGTGGATTAGCAAGGAGGAAGTGAGGGCAGCTATGAAGGGGATGAAGAGTGGAAACGGGGTTGGTCCAGATGACATACCTGTGGAGGCATGGAGATGTTTAGGAGTGGAGTTTTTAACTAGATTGTTTAACACAATCTTGGAAAGTGAGAGGATGCCTGAGGAGTGGAGAAGAAGCATACTGGTACCGATTTTCAAGAATAAGGGTGATGTGCCGAACTGTAACAACTACAGAGGTATAAAGTTGATCAGCCACAGCATGAAGATTTGGGAAAGAGTAATAGAAGCTAGGTTAAGAAGAGAGGTGATGATCAGCAGCAGCAGCAGTATGGTTTCATGCCACAAAAGAGCACCACAGATGCGATGTTTGCTTTGAGAATGTTGATGGAGAAGTATAGAGAAGGCCAGAAGGAGTTACAGTGTGTCTTTGTAGATTTAGAGAAAGCATACAACAGGGTGCCAAAAGAGAAAGTGGTATTGTATGAGGAAGTCGGGAGTTGCAGAGAAATATGTAGGAGTGGTGCAGGATATGTATGAGGGAAGTGTGACAATGGTGAGGTGTGCGGTTGGAATGACAGATGGGTTCAAGGTGGAGGTGGGATTACATCAAGGATCGGCTCTGAGCCCTTTCTTGTTTGCAATGGTGATGGACAGGTTGATGGACGAGATCAGGCAGGAGTCTCCATGGACTATATTTGTGGATGACATTGTGATCTGTAGCAAGAGTAGGGAGCGGGTTGAGGAGAGCCTGGAGAGGTGGAGGTATGCACTGGAGAAAAGAGAAATTAATGTCAGTAGGGAGGACAGCAGAATGGTGAGGATGCAAGGCGTAAAGGTGAAGAGGTGAAGGTGGATGAGTTTAAATTCTTGGGGTCAACTGTCCAAAGTAATGGGGAGTGCACAGGAGAGGTGAAGAAGAGAGTACAGGCAGGGTGGAGAGGAGTGTCAGGAGTGATTTGTGACAGAAGGGTACCAGCAAGAGTTAAAGGGAAGGTTTACAAGATGGTTATGAGACCAGCTATGTCATATGGTTTGGAGACAGTGGCACTGACAAAAAGACAGGAGGTGGAGCTGGAGGTGGCAGAGTTGAAGATGCTAAGATTTTCACTGGGAATGACGAAGGAGGACAAGATTAGGAACGAGTATACTAGATGGACAGCTCAGGTTGGACGGTTTGGAGACAAAGCAATAGAGGCAAGATTGAGATGGTCTGGACATGTGTGGAGGAGAGATGCTGGGTATATTGGGAGAAGGATGCTGAAGATGGAGCTGCCAGGGGAAAGGAAAAGAGGAAGGCCAAAGAGGAGGTTTGTGGATGTGGTGAGGGAAGACATGCAGGTGGCTGGTGTGACAGAGGAAGATGGAAAGGACAGGAAGAGATGGAAATGGATGATCCGCTGTGGCGACCCCTAACGGGAGCAGTCGGAAGTACTAGTAGAAGTATATATTATTATTGTTATTATTACTATTATTATTATTATTATTATTATCATCATTATTATTATCACAACACATGACCGCTACCATTAATTAATGTGTGTTCAAACTATTTCTGACATTGTTGTAATAGTATTATTTTACATTTTTTTTAAATGTGTAAACTTGTTTACAACTTGCTTGTCTCAAATTGCTCCTTGAGGGACGAACAAAGTATTTCGAATTGAATTGAATATGAAAGTGCCACTGTCTCTTCAATATGCTGTCTCTGTAGTGGCACTGGGGAGCAGCTGCCATGTGACCACTTCTTCTAATGCTATACTAGGGCTATAAACATACAGATATCCATTATAACTGGGCATCCTTGGACCCGACTAGAGCTGATCACTGGTCCGCTTGCAAGGCAGCTGGATTCTCAAGATCACGAGATCATCCAAATGATCAGATGGTTATGTGTAAGAAACCATCGGGGGCGTCAGGCTAAATAAATCACTGGCACAACCTCGTAATTTCCCCAATCTCATGCAACCCAACCTTAAGACGCAACAACATAAACACACCACCTCCCCTTCCAAACCACATTTAATGTATTTACAGCTGTGGATGCCTCCTGCTGAATAGCCCCCGAGACCAATTGTGTTGGCTTTTCCATCTCCCTCCCTCCCTCCGCCTCCTCTCCCCCCTGAAAATCTTCCGTCTCTCCATCCCTCTGGTCCCGATCTGCAGGGTCTAGCAGAGCCCCAGAGCTTTGGTTTGGGCCAGACTGGAAATCAACCAGCTCTCCCCTAGCTGAGCTTTTTAAAACAGGATTAAGTGTGCTTTACGCCTTCCTCGGATTGTACTTCAATTTGCTCACACTTATCTGTGGCAGGCAGTCACGAGAATGCAGATACAGGAAGGAAACAAGCAAATTAACTCCTACCACACTGGTGGAGCGGGGAAATCGCTGAATAGATGCAAACCCGATTACGAGCGTAATAATGCCCATTTATGGATGGTGGCTTACATCTGTAGGAAGCTGAGAGGGGTGAATTTGTAACTCGGCGGTGCTGAAAAAAAAGGCAGTCGTGTTCGAGACCCAACCATCCACCCAGGTGGTCCAGGCACACATGGACAAAACGCTTCCTAACCCAACAATTCAAGTTGGCAGATCAGCTTCACAAATCTAAATCCAATTCAAATAAACTATTCACAGGGGAAAAAAATAAACTATCAGTGAAAACAGATTTCATGCTATTAATCTCCGTTTGGCAAAATACCTTGCAAACTAATCTGCATATCAAATAAAAACTGGCTGATGAATATAGGCCTTCTGTCAGGCAGGATATAAACAAACTACATCTTTTATGAACAATACGTTGGCTAATGTAGCACCAAATTGATTAACCGTTCCAACGAGACAGATTCAGAGATTTTTACTGAAGAAAACTTATATTACTAAAAAATGTTATGAATAATAAAGGGTTGCAGAATTATTACCGCTGTAATTGCAATAAACTCAATATTCCTAATTGATTTTAACTGGCGGATGCGTCACCCTCCCTTAAAGTCTCCATAAACACGCAGACAGTGCCGCTCGCACCCTTCCCATACAGCAGAGCTTATTAGACTAATTTGGGCGGTGAGGAAAACACATTCAGAGGTACCATTAATGCAAGCTAATTCTCTGCATGAGCACCTTTCTCAATCGCTCAGACACATGCTCGTTGTGGGCATGCTGGGACAACCCATGATTGACAGGCCCAATGAGGACAGAGCCAAGAGCTGAAATTAATTCTATTATGTGCTGCGTTTTTGTTTTTTTTTTCTTTCTCTCCTGCCCAAAAGCACCTGCTTTCAGAAATTATGCGTCCTCTGAGAGTATCCAATGATACCCTGGTAATTTGTTAGTCAAAATTCAACCGTTGAGCCAGTCTCACCTTCCAAAGACAAAATCTCAAGTTTGCTGCCGACAGTTAGTCGAAGTCATTTATTTACTGAAATAATTCCTATTAGGTATCAAATTCTGTTTACCTGTGATGCGAGATAAGAAGAGTTTGCATTTTTATCACAAAAACAGAAAAGCAAGCAAAGCCTTTTCAAAGTACACTTTGGACAACATCAGAACGGCACAGAAAAGTCCGGCGTTTCCACGGGCGTCTGACTTTCCAGCTCTCACCTTGGGGCTGTCTGCTGGGGTGGAAGATCTGCAAGTCAAAGGGTTGGGCACTGGTCTTCTGGATGACTGTAACATTTTGCCCGGTCCACTTGTTGGCCCTTGCCAGAGTGTTGGTCCTCCAGTCTGTCCAGTAGACACTGCCTCCAAAGAGGGATACGGCAAAGGGGTGGGACAGGTACTCGTGGCCCCTAAGGATCTCAATGACCCCACTGCCATCATAGAGTGCAGAGAAGATGGCATCGGAGCTGTTCAGAGAGGGAGAAAAAAAAAGTAACACAAAGGACTATATCGAAGGTGATTCGTGCATTGCCAACACACAGAAGCTACAGGCCCGCACAGATCCAAGTGCAACCCACTGAGACAGAACCACGACTGACATGTTGTTCAAGACTGTGTGAAACCAGCTCTGGCCAATATAACTTCTCATTATTTGCTCTGACAAAATCTTACATGCGCTCCATTATTTAGACCCATTAGGATGATAAAGGTTCAATTTTAATTTCTGCAGAGATACTCAGAAAGACAGGTAAAAGTAGCAGTGTATGTTATCTTAAACTATAATTGAGGTCTAAAAGCTTCTGCACACAGCATTATGGTGCAGTCTAATGGCGTACCGTGCATCAGTCCAAACGATTCTCTTTTCCAGATGATCCAATGTCAGTCCATTAGGCCAGGCCCCTATCTCCATGTCCTTAAACACAATGTGTCTGCCACCTCCGCTCATCGATGCAGCCTCAATACGGGGAAACGTGGCATCCCAGTCAGTCCAGAAAAGGATCCTTGGGCAAAAAAATAAAACAAAACAAAGAATAACACCACAACACAGAGGTTAGCCTGTATTTGGAAGCTAAAGAGTTTGACATGATTATATTCATTATCACATGGATGGACAGAAGACTGAACTATTCAAAAACAACAAGTTTATTAGAAAAAACCCCCAAAAGTACAAAAACTGGTAGCACAGTGGCGCAGTGGTTAGCGCAGTCGCCTCACAGCAAGAAGGTCCTGGGTTCGAGCCCCGGGGTAGTCCAACCTTGGGGGGGCGTCCCGGGCCATCCTCTGTGTGGCGTTTGCATGTTCTCCCCGTGTCTGCGTGGGTTTCCTCCGGGTGCTCAGGTTTCCTCCCACAGTCCAAAGACATGTAGGCATGGCCGGATTAACCCACCAGGGGGCCCCAGGGCACGCACACACACACACCCCGCACCGTTGCTAGGCTATGGAAACTATACTAAACACCGTTTTATGTAAAACTAATGCAAATAACCAACATGGTAGTCGACGCTATGCCAATCTGCATGGGATTCAGATGACGACTACAAAGTACAACACAATTTTGAATCACAAAACAAACAGAGATGAGAATAGCAGCTCACAGCATCGCTAACATATTGCGAAGCCTTGTTGTATAGCTAGGGGCCCCGCATCAATGGAGACTGTAGCTTGGACCCTGCATCAATAGAGACTGTAGCTTGGACCCTGCATCAATAAAGACTGTAGCTTGGACTCTGCATCAATAGTAACTGTAGCTTGGGGCCCCACATCAATACAGACTTTGTAGCTTGGGGCCCTGCATCAGTAGAGACTGTAGCTTGGGGTCCCCATATCAATAGAGACTAGCTTGGGCCCTGCATCGCGACACAAGGTTGGAACAAACGTCCCTTGTACAGTATGATTGGGGATTCCTACTATACGCGAGCACAATAGCCCCGACCTTTTGGGGCCCCTCGTGGTCCGGGGCCCTGGGGTACTCGCCCAGCATGCTTGGTCCATAGTCCAGCCTTGCACGTAGCTCAGGTGAATCAGCCGTACTAAATTGTCCCTAGGTGTGAATGTGTGTGTGTGTGTGTGTGTGCGTGGGCCCTGTGATGGACTGGCGGCCTGTCCAGGGTGTCTCCCCGCCTGCCACCCAATGACTGCTGGGACAGGCTCCAGCATCCCGCGACCCCCGTTGGGATAAGCGGCTTGGATGATGAATGGAAAACAAAAACTGAAGTAAAAAAAAAAAAAAAAATGTAACACAACCACTAACAAAATGCAAGCGCTGTTACAGAGACAGACACTTCAATCACTGTAATAACTATTCAGCAGCCATCCATCAGCCTTTCCTGCGGTTTCTTTCAACACAGTTTTATTTCAAAACCACAGCAGTGAAGAACACAATGCTGTTGTTAGTGTGTCCATAAATAAGGTCATTAGCAATGGCGGCTGTCCCACAGACAGCACTGGGCGGTGGTGAGTAGCCCAACATCTATGATGTGGGCTTGGACAGGGAGGCCCCTTTGCTTCTTTTAGGGCTTTTCTCAGTTCAATGAGGCCAAAAAAAAAAAGAAAAAGTGTCCCGAGTCCTCACTCCAACCCTATAAAATATGGACCCTTCCCATCGTTCGCAAAACCCGAGAAAGAATCGACTGTTGGGCCGCTCATGCTTAAATCACGTCCTGACGAAAACGTAACAGTGTTAGGAAGAAATATCCCTGTCCGGATCAATAGCCTTACTCATTGGATCAGGCCTACCGGATCGATGACCCACTCCTTTGAGTGGATTCAAGTAATTAGATTAGAATTATTGCCCTGGAATGGAACTGTGCCTTTAAGCACCAAAAGCATCCATTAATCCCACTCTGTGCAGCCATGAAATGCAGTCATCCTCCCAAATGTAAAAGAGTACTCGATGACTCGAGTGCACGAGCAGATTACTCATTTCTTAAGAGTGTTTAATTGATTTTAGCCATGTCTGGGGCTGGCTTTAGTCTTGAAATGCACTGGACGCAGTGCGTTTGGCAGATGCTTTTTGCCCTCAGTTACTTACTGTGTTCAACAACTGCACAGAAGCTGATATGCTTGAGAACCCGACGGGACCTAATGCACGGCCCGGCCTGGGGAAGGCTCGCTCCGCGCTCCTCCTGACAGTGAAGACAACCCATTTATCTGCCAGTGATGAGAATGGGTTGCACAAGAGTTTCAAGGCAACTCTTCATTACACCGACGTGGAAAGTGCAAAACTTTCCGCTTCTATATCAGAGTCTTTTATGACTCACTAATGTGATGCTGTTGTGTTTGTATTTAACAAGGACGCCCACTGACGGAGGAAAAAGCCTGCCATTCCGGCGCCATAGATAGTCGACAAACAGTCTCCGCGTGCATCTCAGCAGAATAAACAAATATTACCATGGATATTGGGCTCTGCAGGGCATGACGCACAAATAAGCACAAAACCATATTTTAAGTCCTCTATTTCAACGTGCTGCTTTACATATTTTCAGGGAAAAGTGGAATGGAGAAGAAGCGGGGGTCGGAAAGAGCTCTCGTACTAGGCGGGGGTTGGGAGGAGGGATGAGCTACATCGCTTGTCATTTCTGGAGCCGGGTCCACAGAGCTGTTATTGATGTATTCCATATCTGTGGCTTTAATGGACCCTAACACAGCAGACATCTTCATACATCAAAGCAGTTGTGGAAGTGAAAAATACAAGGCAGTTGTAATTTTACTTTATTCTAATAATCTCAGAGCCTGATGGATGGCACGGCTACTGGCAGGCCACATTGTCTGGGGGAGCCAGTGCAGAACGTACCCTTGCCCCGGGTCGAGAGCGATGGCCCGTGGGTGCTCCATGCCTCCGGCGATCAGCGTGGTGCGCATGTCCCCATTCAGCTTGGCCACCTCGATTTGGTCCAGGTTGCTGTCAATCCAGTACAGTTTGCTAGCAATCCAGTCCACAGCCAGGCCCTCTGGGGTGGCGAGGCCGTGCTGCACCACCACCTCAATCCCTGTCACCCCTAAAAACATCAACATCATCACTGGTAAACGTCTGGACAGCAAAACACTCCGTAGGACATCTGCACAGTGAGAGGATTTTCTCTACCTACAGTGCTTAAGGGAAAAAATGTGTATATATGTGTATATATATATATTATGTGTGTGTATATATATATATATATATATATATACATATACACACACACACACACACATATATATGTATATATATATATATATACATATATATAAGACTGAAAAGGCAAGTCTCTAAAGGTGGGTTGTGCTTATCATTAGCTAGCAAGCTAGCAGTCCTTATCTGTCTTTTTGCTTTGTTTATAGATTAACATTGTTGTAAAGTGTTACAATGTATATGTTTTTTAATATTTATCACTGAAGTTAGTCAGAATGTGTAAACACTAAAAACAACTTTAGCTCGGTACCTAGCGTGGCCAAAATCAGCATTATAAAACCAATTTTTAGATATCCTTAGCTAACGTAAAATTGTCCCTAGGTGTGAATGAGTGTGTGTGTGTGTGTGTGTGTGTTGGCCCTGTAATGGCCTGGCAGCCTGTCCAGGGTGTCTCTCCGTCGACCGCCCAAGGACCGCTGGGATAGGCTTCAGCATCCCCGCGACCCTGAGAGCAGGATAAGCGGTTTGGATAATGTATATATATAAATAAATAAATAAATAAATAAATAAATAAATAAATGTGTTCTGGTGGTAAAAAAAAAACCAAAAACAAACTGAAAACTCTTGAGAAAAGCACTTTGACAAAGAAGATTGCTTTCTACAGCGTTCCATTAAATGTGGAAAAAGCTCTTCCCTGACTGCCTATAATCCAGCTGTTTACAATTATCCTCGGATGCTGCAGCTTTTGTGTACGTCTCACAAAGAGAGGGATAGGTACAACAGAGAGAGAGAGAGAGAGAGAGAGACGCACTCTGTGATGAGGGAGATGGAGGGAAGAGCACTCACAGCCGTGAAGAAAATAGTGGCGCCCACAAAAAAAAAAAAAAAAAAAAGGAGCTGGGGAGCCATCCTAATTCATAATACTATAGGGGAGATACTCCAACACTTGAGGATGCTGGGTCCCTCAGCACTTTGGCTTTGTTAAAGCGGAGATAAATTCTCAGCGGGACGGACAGTATCAGCCGACTGTATCAGACCTGAATGTGCGTTTAAGACTGTGGAACAAAATGAGAGTGCTATCAGCGGGGCTGTCGTGGATTTCCATTAAAGCAGCCAAGGTTTGGAGAGGACGGTGGGTCTATCCTCAGGTCACGCAGCCCAGCCGCATTTCAGCATATCTGTGTGTCTGTATATGCGAGGGTCTGTGTAGATGAATGTGTGTGCGCGTACCGCCAGATTCTGACAGCCGTCCCCTGTAGATCTTATCTTCCACCACATCTGTCCAGTACAGAAGGCTGGCGTTGAAATGGAAGTCCAGGGCGATGGTGTTCCTCAGCCCTGGGACCAGCAGGCTGTAGTCCCGCTTGTGAAGGTCTATCCGTCTTATCTCGTGACGGATGGAGAAGATGATGAAGGCCTCAAAGGGATCTGGAGAAACGGAGGGCACGCTTGTACACAACTCGTGTTCGCCGTGGTGTCGCCAAAATGCCACACGTGTGCATAAAACAACCCCGAGACACACACACACACACACACACACCAACAAACACACACATATACGAGACAGGCACCTTTGAAAGCTTGATCACCAGCACACCCCAGACAGAGTATGGCTTTAGGAGCGTGTGGGGGCATCTGGGTGGCGTGGCGGTCAATTCCATTGCCTACCAACACGGGGATCGTCGGTTCAAATCCCCGTGTTACCTCCGGCTTGCTCGGGCGTCCCTACAGACACAACTGGCCGTGTCTGCAGGTGGGAAGCCGGATGTGGTTATGTATCCTGGTCGCTGAACTAGCGCCTCCTCTGGTCAGCCGCGGCACCTGTTCGGGTTGGGGACAGCGTGACCCTCCCATGCACTACGTCCCCCCCCTGGTGAAACTCCTCATTGTCAGGTGAAAAGAGGTGGCTGGTGACTCCACATGTATCGGAGGAGGCGTGCGGTAGTTTGCAGCTCCGCCCGGCTCGGCAGAGGGGGCGGAGCAGCGACCGGGATGGCTCGGGAGAGTGGGGTAATTGGAAAACGGGGGAACCCCCCCCCCCCAAAAAAAATAAATAAACAACCTGTGGAATCTGCATGTGTTGCAAATGGAGACCTTCTCTGGCCAGCCTCCAGGTTGTTTATGAATTTTAGATGGAGGAGCTGTTGCAGAAGCCAGTTCCAGTGCGGAGAGAGCCTGGAACTTCATAACAAATCCAATAACACCTTTGTCAAGATTAAATGAGGACATATGTATTTGTATGCAAAGTTTGATTTATGTTGGGGCCATGCAATTCTGATCTGCTTCTGGAGAAAATTGCATATTCTTTTCCTACTTTAATGTAAGATTAGAGCCGCAACCGCCATCAATCTTAGGGCGTAATAGTGAAGCGAGTAATCACAACAAGGTCCATAAATCTGAGTGTGACAAGTCAGGGGTGTATGTGTACCTATCTTCTTCGACGGAGCTGCAGAGCGGGCTCATCGAATAGATTATTCAATAACAACAATCAGAGTGGCGGAAAGTTTGGATATATAATGCGGAAGCGGGGCGGCCAAATAAATAAATAAATGAATAAATTGCACGAGACTAGGTCTGAGGAGGACCTCTGGGAGGCGGCGGCGGCGTGGAGAAACGTGGCCGTGCGGTTGGGAAAGGCAGGCAGAACATGCCTCCTTCACTCCACATCTGCACAGATACAAGAGGACAGGACTCGCCGCCCGCATGCCTCCACAGATTTGAAACAGATTAAATCTGAAGTGACGGCAACCTAAATCATCATTTTTTTTCTTTTTACCATGCGAGAGACCACCTCCCCACTTCCTCAGCCCTGCAGGAGAAGATCTAACGAAAGCGCACTCCTTCACGTCCTACCTTCAGAAAGTGCCGTGTGTGAAGGTTAAAACTACTACAACATATTTTAATGGAAAGCATTACAATTTTCAACACCATCTCTTATGTGTTTGTTGGAGGTATGACACAATTACCAGCCGTAACGCTGCAGTCCTCTGTACGTCTCCGAAACACTGGTGGAACCGTGTCCACCCCGGATGTGACCGCGTACTCCCCTGTCTGCTGACAGGCGGCAGTGTGTAAGAAAATGTACGTGATAATGCGAATAACAACACCAGCATTGTTATTTGCATTTACTTACACGACGCTGCCTCACGGAAAACCAGCAAGTGGTGACCTTCATTTAGTTTCAGCGGCCTTTCACAGACACACAGAAGACTGCTCTCAGACAAGGCGGCTAATAGAGCATTATCCCTACTATATATATATACTATACATATATATGGTTTTATATATATATATATATATGCATACAAGGCGTCCATGCATATGAAATATGGCAAGAAGGGCCACTTTTATCAACATCATTGATGCTTTCCGGAAAAAGAAAAAAAAAACTATCTCAAAACGTATCTTTTCAGACTGGCATATTCAGTTTGATCCATGCTTCGTTGAGTTTTGTGCAGACGATGACTGTATACTTATCTGTTGTGTTAACTTTTTATCGTCTACCCTGCTTTGTTTTGACTTTATGCTGCCTGATACAGTGCTGCTTGTCTTTCTGTTTTGTTTTTACTGTGTTCTGTAAGGTGTCCTTGAGTGCTGTGAAAGGCACCCAACAAATAAAATGTGTGTGTGTGTATGTGTGTGTGTATATATATATATATATATATATATACTATATAATAGGACATAATGTTTAAAACCATATTTGCCTCTTTTTCTCCCCAGTTGTATCCGGCCAATTATCCCACTCTTCGCTGCTCCACCCCATCTGCCAATCCGGGGAGGGCTGCAAACTACCACGTGCCTCCTCCAATACGGGTGGAGTTGCCAGCCGCTTCTTTTCACCTGACAATGAGGAGTTCCACCAGGGGGACGTAGCATGTGGGAGGGTCACGCTACACCCCCCCCCTCCGAACAGGTGCCCCAACCGACCAGAGGAGGCACTAGTGCAGCAATCAGGATACATACCCACATCCAGCTTCCCACCTGCAGACTTGGCCAATTGCGTCTATAGGGACGCCCTACCAAGCCGGAGGTAACACGGGGATTCGAACCAGCGATCTCCGTGTTGGTAGGCAACGGACTAGACCGCTACGCCACCCGGATGCCCCATGTTTCTCCGTAAGAGGTGTTGTCTAACTCCCTGAGAAACATTGCTAATTGTTTAGTGTGTTTACCCTTGACACCCATTTCAGTTTTTAACAAAACTAGAAGTCAGAAAATGTACACACATCTCCACAAAAGTTGTGTTTCAGAGGCTGAAAAGTGTACCCTGAAATTACAGTTCACTTTCTCTCTGTTGGTACCTCAAAGACACACAAACACACACACACACGCACACACACATCCATTCAATCTATAAGTGCAGCCTAAGCAGACACAGCATGTGAGTACCTGTGCTGTGACAAGTGTCTCCGTCGGGGTCGAGCCTCCAGCCCGGGTAGCAGGAGCACTTCACCGTGGTCTTGTACTGCTCGCACACCTGGCTGCACCTCAAGTGGTGGCTGCAGTAGTCCACGGCCTCGCACGTCTTGTTGCTGGCGTCCAGGTGGAGCCCCGGAGGGCAAGAGCACATCACGCCCTTCCCCGGTGCCACCGTACAATGGTGGCTGCAGCCCCCCCTGGCTACCAGACACTTATCTGAGGACAGAGAGGAGGAAGACGGGAAACGGCTTAGAAACGAAAAGAGGATAAGAGAGAGAGAGAGAGAGATTTGGATAAAAGACACACAAGTTCCCATCTGATAAAATCTGGTAAGAGAATGAAAACTTTCTGAGGAGTTAGCACTAAATAACTGTGAGATTTTGACAAACAATCATAAATAGATAAATAAAAGTTGCTTTATTTTTGGAATATATAAAAGCACCACTTTTCGCTCCGAGACCCTGCTTGCTTTTGGGATTTGACAAGGGAATAGCTCCTCTGTTGTGCAAGCGAATGCGATTACACATTGAAAACAAAACCCCCTCTTCACCTGCGTCGGCTCCGTCTGTCGCGATCTGAGGAAGAGCTCCTCCACTTCCACCCGAAACCAAGAGGAAAGGACAATAATCGCGCTCAGATTCATTCAGAAGTGGTGCAAGGACGGGCGGACACAAGTGGGGAGATAAATAAACTCCCGCATGCCGAGTTTCTCAGATCCTCAAATCATAACACGTAGTTTTTTTTTTTTTCTTTTCCGTCAGACGAGTGGTTCTTGACAAAACCTGCCACATCAGGATGGAATAAAAACAAAACACTCGGTAAAATTGAAACTGGCAAGATCTCTCTTCACTAGCCATGATGAAGACCACCTTCCCAGCGCAGACTAGAAGAGCATTGTTGTTTTATTCTCAACAGGGGGGACGGAGAGCCTGCTGGGCGAGAGAGGGGATCGGAGCGTGCTGAGCTGGCACAAATCAATCAGGCCTCAAGGTGCCCCAGAACACGACCTAATTGACTACGAGCAGACGGTGCAAGCAGGTGCCCTATTTTCCTCACCGTTGCCACGGAGACTCCAGGGTCCTTAGATGGGGTCCCCCGCGAGGCTTGGTTAGTGATGCTCCTGAAAATGAACCTCCGTGTTTACACTGCTCAGTCAAAGAGATTAGACATCTAGGTCTATTCACATGAGATCTCTTTCTTCCTTCCGAAGGGCGGTGGGCAAACACTTCCATGTTTGCCGTCATCAGGAAGCCGGGGTATTATTTTATGTGCTCTGCCTTCAGTCTCTGAACCAACATGTGCTGTTGTGTCATCTATCTGACGACAAGCTTTGTTAAGGAAGTCATACCCCACTGGGACGGCTTCTTTCAGCTGAGATATATATGCTTTACTGAGACATATTGACATATTACGAGTCTCGGACAGTTTTCTTTGGTTTTCCAGGGAGCCATTGGAAAGAGGAAGGACAACCACTGGAGGGATTCTGGAATCTAGATATAATACAGTTACAATTGAATATCTTTAAAAACGTCATTAGTGGGGGGGGGGGGACCGGGTAGTGTGGCAGTCTATTCTGCTGCCTACCGACACAGGGCTCGCCAGTTTGAATCCCCGTGTTACCTCCGGCTTGGTCGGGCGTCTCCACAGACACAATTGGCCGTGTCTGCGGGTGGGAAGCCGGATGTGGGTAAGTGTCCTGGTCGCTGCACTAGCGCCTCCTCTGGTCGGTCAGGGTGCCTGTTCGGGGTGGAGAGGGAACTGAGGGGGAATAGCGTGATCCACCCACTTGCTACGTCCCCCCGGTGAAACTCCTCACTGTCAGGTGAAAAGAAGCAGCTGGCGACTCCACATGTATTGGAGGTGGCATGTGGTAGACTGCACCCCCCCCCCCCCGGATCGGTAGAGGGGATGGAGCAGTGACCGGGACGGCTTGGAAGTGTGGGGTAATTGGCCGGGTACAATTGGGGAGAAAATGGGGGGGATAAAAAAATCTTAGCTTTCTTAGTCTGTTGTCTTCTCAGTCAGTTCAGTTCAGTTATGACTGACACCCCTACTGGGGTATAGGCTGTCGACAAGGGACCTCCAGAGTTCCCGGTCATTAGTTTTCCTTTGATGCCAGGTGCATCCTAGTCTCTTGATGTCTGCCTGGAGATCCCATTGCCAGTTGTTCTTTGGCCGGCCTCTCTTCCTCTCCCCTCGAGGGTTCCACGTCAAAGCTTGTCTGATCTCATTCAGTTGTCAGTAAAATATATGTAAATACTAAAATCGGTTTTCATCTCCATCAGTTGTCTGTCAACTCCGCCAGTAATTGTCAGCACCGTCAGAGGAAGGTTTTTGTCCCTTTTCAAAGAATCATGTTACTCTTTGTTCAATTTATTGTTTATATGTTAAAACACCAGCTGAACTACACGCAATGATGTCGACTTTGCCTAAGAACATTGATTAGATATGTTTAGTATTAACAATGAATATTCAAAATTAAAGGAATTTCGAAAATGGATTTTTCAAAATAGTGTGAAATCAGGTCAAAAATGTATTTTATTACTTAACTCTGTTACAGAACACTGCTATTAGATACGTGAGGACTTTACACTCTTGTTGAATTGATAAAATTAAAATAGCATGCTTTTCAGTGTGTCTGATGGAGTTGACACAAATCATGTTATGAAGTGAATAAATGTCAATTTTCATAAAAAGTGTTCCCTTACACGAATTGTTAGCTTAGACCTTTGTCTATAAATATATCCATTACAAAATAATGTAGTATTTAAAAAAATAGATGTAAAACATGTTTTGTCCCTTATCTCAAGAATCAGTGATATATATATATATATATATATATATATATATATATATATATATATATATATAATGAAAACAGTGTTAAAGCAATTACACTGACGTGCCTCAGTGGATTGATTATATGTAATAAAACTTAATGAATGACAAAGGAAGAATCAACAACAAAAGTAATGTTTCCACTTAAATGTTTAGATAAAATTACCTGTTTGTGGGTACAAGTGAAATAACTTGTGAACACTACACAAAGCTAAAAAAAGGAAAACAAAAACAAAACAAAGGGAGTGTTTATTGCCAATATAAATGCATTGTATTGATTCAACATCCTTTTCCATTACTCGTTTCCAATCTTTTCACGTCAACACCCAAACTCCATCTGTTAGAGCAGCTCATAAGGTGGAACATCGTGGTAGGGGGACTCTGGAGGACTCTAGGAGGACCCAACGACATCAACGTCTCGCCATTTTAAGATCTCTTGGTCTATTTTTTTTTTTTTAATCTCGGCATTTGCGGAACGTTACAACTTACCGCAAATTGGTCCTTCATCTGAGCGGTCGGCACAGTCCACCTTGCCGTTGCAGATCTTGTCAGGAGTGAGGCAGGCGGCGGTGTCGTTGGCACAAGGGTACTTGGGTGGCTTACAGACAGATGTCTCGCAGGACTCTTCATCCGAGTGGTCCTCACAGTCAATATCGCCATCGCACACCCAGCTCTTGGTGATGCACTTGCCTGTTTTGTGTTGGACAGTGAAGTGAGCAGACATAGTGAACAATTAAGAGAGAAATCCAAGATTGCAAATCCAGGGAGGACAAAGGTAGACATACCATGCGTTTGCTGAGCATTTTCAGGATATAATCAAGTGAATGCCACATTCATACCCAACTTGAGATCACTGTTTTACAACATTTCACCACAAGGGAAGAAGAATGAATTTTGGTGGCAGTGACACTTTGTTAGTGTAATAACGATGACATGTATTAGCCATGACGTAGCATAGAATGAAATACAATGACACAATATCAGTGACACGGAGCTTATCTCCCTTGTAAGAAACATTCCTACATTGTTAAAACCAAACATTTCTGCTGTTTTTTTTTTTAATGAAGAGGTTGTAAATGCTTGATTTTCGAAACATGTCTGTGAATGTTCTAATTCTCATGACTAGCTTGGTCTAGTCAGAAAGGCACGAACTGAGGAAGCCTCTTGGATGAGAGGCGAAACGTCTTCACGGGTATATGCCAAGTCCACTTGCACTTGATTCAACTCCTTTGGATTGATTTTCGAAGTTACCACAGGTCTGCTGAGACAGTTTCTCATTCCCTGTGCGCCTTCTATAGCTTGAAATGAAAGACTTGCTGGGGAAGTGTTTTGTTTTGTGTTCTGTTTTACAGCAGAGCAGACACATTTCATAAGCCTAACACTTTCTTATTCGTTTTCTTCAAGGCAATGATGCAATATTCGATATTGCAGAAGTTCTGAAGTGACGGAGATATACAGACGTGCCGTGTTGACCAGTCGCTCCTGTTCCTCCTGACTTTCAAACCAATAAACAAACTACAACTTGCTTGCAGTGGGATGCTTCCTAAACATCTGATTTCTAATATACAGAGTGTTTATATTATGGGACAAACTAGATTGTTTAACACAATCTTAGAAATTGAGAGGATGCCTGAGGGGTGACGTAGTAGTATGCTGGTACCCATTTTCAAGAATAAGGGTGATGTGCAGAACTGTAGCAACTACAGAGGTATAAAGTTGATAAACCACAGCATGAAGATATGGGAAAGAGTAATAGAAGCTAGGTTAAGAGGAGAGGTGATGATTAGCGAGCAGCAGTATGGTTTCATGCCACGAAAGAGCACCACAGATGAGATGTTTGTTTTGAGAATGTTGATGGAGAAGTATAGAGAAGACCAGAAGGAGTTACATTGTGTCTTTGTGGATTTAGAGAAAGCATACGACAGGGTGCCGAGAGAGGAGGTGTGGTATTGTATGGGAAAGTCAGGAGTTGCAGAGAAGTGTATAGGAGTCGTGCAGGATATGTATGAGGGAAGTGTGACAGTGATGAGGTGCACAGTTGGAAGGACAGATGGGTTGAAGGTGGACATGGGATTACATCAAGGATCGGCTCTGAGTCCTTTCTTGTTTGCAATAGTGATGGACAGGTTGACGGACGAGATCAAGCAGGAGTCTCCGTGGACTATGATGTTTGCAGATGACATTGTGATCTGTAGCGAGAGTAGGGAGCAGGTGTAGGAGAGCCTGGAGAGGTGGAGGTATACACTGGAGAGAAGAGGAATGAAAGTCAGTAGGAGCAAGACGGAATACATATATGTGTGAATGAGAGGGAGGGCAGTGGAATGGTGAGGATGCAAGGAGTCGAGGTGACAAAGGTGGATGAGTTTAAATACTTGGGGTCAACAGTACAAAGTAATGGGGAGTGCAGGAGAGAGGTGAAGAACAGAGTGAAGGCTGGGTGGAGTGGGTGGAGAAGAGTGTCAGGAGTAATTTGCGACAGAAGGGTACCAGCAAGAGTTAAAGGGAAGTTTACAAGATGGTTGTGAGACCAGCTATGTCGTATGGTTTGGAGACAGTGGCACTGATGAAAAGACAGGAGGTGGAGCTGGAGGTGGCAGAGTTGAAGATGCTAAAATTTTCATTGGGAGTGACGAAGAAGGACAGGATTAGGAACGATTATATTAGAGGGACAGCTCAGGTTGGACAGTTTGGAGACAAAGCAAGAGAGACAAGATTGAGATGGTTTGGACATGTGTGGAGGAGAGATGCTGGGTATATTGGGAGAAGGATGCTGAATATGGAGCTGCAAGGGGAGAGGAAGAAGAAGGCCAAAGAGGAGGTTTGTGGATGTGTTGAGAGAGGACATGCAGGTGGCTGGTAAGACAGAGGAAGATGAAGAGGACAGGAAGCGATGGAAACGGATGATCCACTGTGGCGACCCCTACCAAGAACAGCCTAGGAGAGCTTGGTCTGCCGTGTCCTGTTGGCCCAGGGACCACGGCCCTGATCGGAGTTGTGCCCGAAGAGGTAACACTAAGGGCGTTCTGACAGGAAGCGGAAGCGGGGCAGGCTAAGCTAACTGCTAGACCATGCAGACCGGCAGTTCCGATAACACCGAGGGTGGTCTGGCGGCGGCCTCGCCTAGCATTGCCTGTGTTTTAGTGTCGTCGTGTGGAGTGCGGGGAGGTGTGTCGAAGGTGTCTGGCTGGGAGAGCTGGCATTGGATCGGCTGGGGGAGCCTGGTCTACTATGTCCACTGGGCCCAGGGACCACGCACCTGCCAGAGCTGCTCCCGAGAAGGAAACACCGAGGGCAGTCTGACAGGATGCGGAAGCGGGTCAGGATAACCTAACTGCTAGCCCATGCAGACCGGCAGTTCTGACAGTCATCCTGGCTGACATTCATTCTCTGGACAGTGGAATTTTTTGACTGTGTTGTTAACTGTTGGTTTTTTTGCCCTGTTCTCTCTGTTTTTGTACGTTTTGGGGAAATTTGGGATGTGTGTTTTTGTCGTTTGTGTCGCACTGCTGTCGGCTGGGGGAAACAGAATTTTGTTTCTTTTGCTTACACACGTGCATGAACGAAATGACAATAAATCGTTCCCGATTCCTGATGTACAACATGTAATCTGACTGCAGATGACTCTAAAGGAAGTTTTCTCTCTAAGTAATTGAACTTCAATACTGCATTGTAAAGAATACCCCAAACCCCGTGTTTTCTCCTACCATCGCTTTTAGACCTGACTGATGTTTCTTTACGCTGCTCCAGAATCACGTTCTCAGAATAATGAGATGCATTACGGATAGACATTAAAAAAAAAAAAAAATCTCAGGGAGACCCAATCAACATCAAACACGGCCTCGGTTCTGTGCTAAACATGTGGATTCCTGTTACAATCTGCTGGAGATCAATTGTGTTTCCCCTCGGTGGGTGAACACAAGGGGAATCTGTAGCGCTCTTCGCAGTACAGGCTTCAGAGAAGCAGGGAAAACCACTGGGGGCTGGGACGTAAACTGCACGGATATGCTGGGGCATATCATCTTTAACGCACTCTGCCAGGTAACGTGCCGGTCACAACACATCACATTTTACAGTCTTTTCATCAAAGCTGCTCCAGTACAGCAACGGGATCCTGCAGGTTTACTCCTGGTGCTGGATCAGTGCAAACCGAGGTGGGAGGCTTAGCCACTCCTGAAGGTAGATGATTTTTGTGTGCATATTTGGATTAGTGTGTCTGTTGATGTGTGTGTGTTTACGTGCACACATCCAAATGTACGTGTCTATGTTGCATGTATATGTGAAATTGCTCGGCTGTCAGCAACACGCAGTACATCCCCCTGGTGGAACTCCTCACTGTCAGGTGAAAAGCGGCTGGCGACTCCACATGTGTCGGAGGAGACGTGTGGTAGTCTGCAGCCCTCCCCGGATCGGCAGAGGGGGCGGAGCAGCGACCGGGACGCCTCAGAAGAGAGGTAATTGGCCAAGTACAATTAGGAGAAAAACGGAGGGAGGGGATCCAAAATATAAAACCTTAAATTACTATTTAGATACACAATCATCTCAAAGCTATTCCATCAGGTCAGAAAGTGGGGCCCAAACCTTTTGTATTTTTAATCTGCCTCGTATTTATTTTGCAGGTATGTGTTGAATTCACTCTCATTGTGCATACAGTATTCAGCATCTGAACGAGACATTCTCTGACTTCAAATTTGCCCACGTTTGTTCGGTGCTTTACAAGTCAAGTCAATTTTATTTGTATAGTTCATCGTCACAAATTACAAATTTGCCTCAGAGGGCTTTACAGCAACACAACATCCTGTCCTTAGACCTCACATTGGATAAGGAAACAACTCCCTAAAAAAAACTCTTTAACTCTTTAACAGGGAAAAAATAGGGATCTCGCTCCCAACATGGACAGATGTGCAGTGGATGTTGTGTTTACACAATACAACATTGAAAGAGGATAACAGAATTATAATGGAATTATAAGATATATGAAGAATGAGGATGCCAAGCAGTGTCCAGATGCCACCAGAACTGCCCAGAACCTGAGCCACATGACCACCACATCACCATGTACACATTAGCAACTCATGAGTTCATGGCGCACAAAACAAGCTTGTACTGCTATGTATTAAACGTTTTTTTTCCTACATATATATATATATACACACACACATATATGGGTTTGAATCCGGCCCAGGCCCTTTGCTGCATGTCATCCCCTCTCTCTCCCACATCTTTCCTGTCTCTCTCTCTACTATCACTGTCAAATAAAGGTGGAAAATGCCAAAAATAAATAAATAAATAAATCCCAAAAAAAAGAATGTGATGAGGAGGATGCCAAGCAGTGTCCAGGTGGTGACCACCATGGAGACCTGGGAGGGGGACAAGACTACACATGTACACAAGGGAGACTCACATCACACCATTCGCATACACAGGAGAAGAGAAAGGAGACGACATCATTCAGAGAGAGAAAATACATATGAGAGAAGAAAACAGTTTGCAATAGTCAATTTATATCCTATAATCTTGTCGGCAGAAGAGAGCTTGGTAAATTCTTTGAGACAGAAACCGACCCGCCATGCAGTACCGGTCGTGAAGTACTCAATTTAACGGCAACTAATTGTAGGGTAAGGCAAAAAGATGAGATTTAAGTTTGGATTTAAAGGACTCGACAGAGTCTGATTGTCTGACGGCAGCAGACAGGTTATTCCACAAGAACGGGGCCCGATAGGAAAAGGCCCTGCCACCAGCTGACTTCTTTTTAACTTTGGGTACACACAGAAGCCCTGCATTTTGAGAATGGAAAGCTTGAGATAGAATACACGGTTTAAGGAGATCAGACAGGTATGTTTCGGAGCCAAGAAAAGACATTAGTCACACATAGAAGAGAGAGAACTCAATAACATTGAAACAGTACAAAAAAATATATGGATTTATAAGATATATAAAGAGGGTGATGAAAGGGATGCCAAGCGGTGTCCAGGTGGCGACCATCATCACCAAGTAGACTTGGCAGGAGGACAAACTACACACGCACAGAGAGGAGACTCACATCGCATCATACGAGAGAAGACAGGAAGAGGAATTATTCAGAGAGAGAAAGATGTGAGAGAGAAGACAAAATATCGCCATAATCAATAATCTATACTCTATAATCTCGTCAGCAGAACAGTGCTTGGTAAATTCAGTGAGACAGAAACTGACCTGCCATGCAGTACAGGTCATGAAGTACTCAATTTAAAGGCAACTAATTGTAGATTAAGGCAAAAAGATGAGTTTTAAGTTTGGATTTAAAGGACTCAACAGACTCTGACTGTCTGATGGCAGCTGGCAGGTTATTCCATAAGAATGGGGCCCGGTAGAAAAAAGGCCCTGGAGGGTCTTTTTTGAAGGACTTCTTTTTAACTTTGGGTACACACAGGAGCCCTGTATTTTGAGAGCGAAGAGATCGAGATGGAATTAAGGAGCTCAGACAGTTATGTTGGGGCAAGCCCGTTTAGGATTTTATAAGACAGCAAAAGCACCTTGGAAGTCTCATCTAACATGGACAGGAAGCCAGCGAAGGGAGGCAAGAACTGGTGCAATATGGTCAAATTATCTTGTTTTACTAAGATTTCTAGCTGCATCATTTTGAGCAATCTGAAGACTTTTAGTACTAGCATGTGGCAGACCTGAAAACAGAACATTACAGTAATCAAGTCTGTATGAAACAAATGCATGTATTAGAGTCTCTGTGTCAGCCATAGAGAGAAAAAAGCCGAGTGATAGCTATGTTACGTAAGTGAAAAAAGGCAGTCTAGGTGATCTCTTTAATGTGCTTATCAAAGGAAAGGCTGGAATCAAATGCAACACCAAGATTTTTGGCTGCCACACTTTGTGAAATCACAGAGTTGTCAAGCGTTAGTGTTACTTGCATACGCTGATGCCTATCTCTAGCAGGGCCAACAACCAACATCTAAGTTTTACCTAAATTTAAAGGCAGGGAATTTAGGCATCCAATTTTTCACAACAGCCAAGCAGGCCTGTAAATTAGTAATTTGAGTACCATCATCAGCCTTTATAGGCACATACAGCTGAGTATCATCTGCATAGCAATATAAATTTATTCTATGACTGTGTATAATTTGGCCAAGAGGCAAAATATAAAGAGAGAAAAGTAGAGGGCCAAGAACTAAGCCCTGTGGTATGCCATATCTAACATCAGAGAATTTCACTACATTATCACAATACATCAGAGATGTAATATTATTATAGCAGGCACACCGTGTTCTTCCGGATAAGTAGGACTTAAGTCAAGAGACAGCTAGGCCAGAGACACCAAAATTACAATTTATTTTGTCTAATAGTATACAGTGATCAATGGTGTCAAAGACTGCACTGAGGTCCAGTAATAGAAGCACAGAGGTGGAATCAGAGTCCATAGCAAGTAGAAGATCATTTACCACTCTGGTTAGAGCAGTTTCAGTGGATTGACAGGCCCTGATAGCTGATTGAAAAGGTTCATATATAGTTTTCTTCTGTATGGGTTGGAAGTTCTTGATAAACAACTCTCTCCAATACTTTAGAATAGAATGGAAGAATAGAGACTGGTCAATAGTTAATAAGAGACCCTGGATCAAGGGGTGGTTTCTTAAGTAGAGGTTTGACCACAGCTGCCTTACAACTGCTGGGAACAATGCCAGTAGTAAGAGATAAATTAATGTCTAGCATTGTAGGTCCCAAAAAAGGCCAGAAGTCTTTCAAAAGTTTTACCTGTAAGGGGTAAGTAGTTGGTTTAGAGGCCGACAAGAGCTTAGTCAAACTATCAACAGAGACTCAAAAGCTGTAATAACAGCGACTATCTGTGGCTCATTGTGTAAATATTAATTTGGTAAGACAGGATCTGCAGGTGTGGCTGGTGTTGAAAAACTAATTTTGTTTCTAATCTCATCAACCTTATAGCAGAAAAAGTCTAGAAACTCATGGGCCATGAATGGTGAGCAGCTAATAGATGGCTGCTTTTTAGTAAATGTATCTAGTGCCAAAGAGCAATATGGGATTATGCTTATTAATATTGATTAAGCGAGAGAAATAAGCTATTTTCACAGCAAATGCATGTATTTCAATAAACACTCATGTCAAAGATTACCCATTAGTGTAAGAGTCGTTTGAGAGAGAGAACTAGCAAATCTAGTGCTAAGTGAACTAAGCACAGAAAATAACATAATCAGTAGGACAAATGAAAAGATTAGAGCAGAAAATAGAAGAAAGAGAGAGTCAGAGAATCAACAGCAGTTATCGATCACATGATCACACGAAGCCGAATCACACGGAACCGGAAACCTGACGCGAAAAGCATAAAGGTTAGGAGTTTTCTTTTGGGGTTTTCTTTTCACATGGCCACATCCTCCTCCTCTTCCTTCCTCTACTTCCTTTTTTTTTTGCTTATTTATTTATTTATTTAGGTTTATTGGTGGTTAGTAAACACAATTTCAGTGCATTGCTGCCACCAACTCAAATTGAGCGTGGACTAGAATGTCTATAAAAAAAAAACAACCCTCATATCGTCTCAATCAAACTAGTTATTCGAAGATACTGAAATCAAATTTGATAACACTCATTTCTGCCCGGGAACGCTTTGGGATCCCCCGGGAGGAGCTGGAAGGTGTTGCTGGGGAGAGGGACGTCTGGAGTGCCCTACTTAGCTTGCTGCCACCATGACCCGACCCCGGAGAAACGGCTGATGAGATGAGATGAGATGAGATGAGATGAGATGAGATGAGATGAGATGATGAACACTCATTTCTCGAATTCTTTGTACAATGTCTGTAAAGTCTAAGTTTACCTTTTCCTTTCTGAGGTTTCAAATGAGATTCCTTCTTTCTGCCTCATATGTCTGACAGTGTAGCAGAACATGCTCTATTGTTTCTTCTTGCCCACAGTAGTCGTATCTGCCTGTATTATGTTTGCCTATTTTGAAGTGTACCATTTAGTCCAGTGTGTCCAAATCTAATTCTAGCTATTATTGTCTCCTCTCTCCTGTTCCTCCCGGCACTCCTATCTCCCACTTTCCTTTCAACTCTGTAAAAGCATCATCCTTTCCTCGCTTCCTCCCATTGCTTTTGCTACCTTTCCTTCAATCTCTGCTTAATAATGCCTCCCTTCTCCTCCTCCATGCCCAATCACCTTCTTCTTCCTCTTCTTCTTCTTTTTCCACTGACTACCTAAAATAATAATAAGCCCTTCACATCCATTTCCCACTCTGCTCTAACGTCTCTATTTCTCTGGTTTCTGAGCGGGACTAAATGCCTCTCTCAGCAGCTGCTGCACGCCTTCTCCAGAAACCACCACAACACCCAAAAATGTCCTTGCTGCATTTACAATTATATCAGTTCTCTCAGAGTTTCCAGCAGTACAGTTAATCATTATTGCCAAAAAAGGCCAACAACTTCACCGGGTCCTTACAAAAGCAAAACTCAGCATGCCTCCTGACTGACTTGTCCTCCTTAGCGTTTTGTCTCACATCATTCTCATTGTTACTCTCCATTCTCTTTGCAGCTTCAAGCATATGACAATCCTTTTTTACCCTCATCTTATTCACTTTCTCTTCTCTAATTCTTTTTGGACACTACTGACCCCATATTGTGATTTCCCTTGTAGTGCAGGTACTTTACTTGCGCTTTCTCAATTTTACAATCTTCCACATTGCCGTTGTCCTCCCCACATCTCCTACATCTTCTGCCTCCATTACATATTGCAGCAACATGTCTATATATTCTTGACAGCAAAAACATCTGAGAGGAGCTCTCTCATATGGCCTCACCCTGTAACTCACGGTACACTCTTACCGACAATTCCCCTTCAAAAGTCAAACACACAGAATTACTGTCCTCCCCCCCTTCTCAGAACCTAGACATTCTTCTTGCCTCACACACCTGCAACATCCCAAAATGACTCAGCCAGCCGCATCCCTTTGAAAATCCCTTGAACTCATATGAAACAAAGCTATTTTTCTTTCCTTTTTCCCCAAAATACATAAAAGCAACTGCTGGGATAGGGTCTAGCATCTGTGAGAGCAGAATAAGTGGTTCAGATAATGGATGGATAGATGGATGGATGGATGGATGGATGGATGGATGGATGGATGGATGGATATAAAAGTTCAAAGTTCTCACTATACTTTTATTTCTATTCCGTGAGTCAGTATAAAGCCTTTTCCTTGGATCTTCTTTTTTATTGTTGTTGTTTTCTTTCTTACACCCAATACTACCTTTTAACCCATGGGCATGCACGGGGGGGGGGGGGGGGGTAAAAGTACATCTGTCACCATCTTACAATGCTGTGATTGCAACTATTCCCCAATCCTCCGTGAATAGTACACATGGCAATTGTAACTCTAGTTAATGGTCACACCTATTTGCATATGAAACTGATCATTGGTTGCGGTCATTATGCCACTGTATTGTTTATAAGGGTGGGGATATCTGCAGTCAGTTGAGACTGACAAGGTCACTTAGATGAGTGATGAAATGTTTCTCTCAATAAACGCTGTGTCCACATGAACTGATTCAACTTTATGGTACACCCCTTTATATCTCTTATACATGGACACCACCATCACTGTCCTCTACATCTACACCTCTTTATATCCTTTATACATGGACACCTCCATCATTGTCCTCTACATCTACACCCCTTTATATCTCTTATACATGGACACCACCATCACTGTCCTCTACATCTACACCTCTTTATATCCTTTATACATGGACACCTCCATCATTGTCCTCTACATCTTCACCCCTTTATATCCTTTATGCGTCGACATTTCTATCACTGTCCTCTACTTTATACATGGACACCTCCATCATTGTCCTCCACATCTTCACCCCTTTATATCCTTTATACATGGACACCTCCATCATTGTCCTCTACATCTTCACCCCTTTATATCCTTTATACGTGGACACCTCCATGACTGTCCTCTACATCTACACCACATTTTATCCCTTTTATCAATGTGAGTAGGCAGAAAAAGGGTACAAATTGGTTTCAGCTCTTTGTAAAGTGGACGGAGCATATAAAGAGTTGTACCTTTTGTGTGTAATGATGGTAATGATTTGTGAAGCTGTAGACAAGCACCTAGCTAAAGTAGTACCAGTTATGTATGCCATTTGGCAGCTTGGGTCATAATGATTATACATAAAAATGTTCAGGAAATGAGCCACATATTCCTCTATTTACTTCAGATTTCACAAAGCTAAAATTTAAAAAAAAAAGATTCACTTAGTTGACAGTGTAGGTCAGCTTTCAGTGCAAATTAAATCAGAGGCCGCCTCGAGTATATTAACATTACCGAAGTTGAAAGCCAATAGACTGCAAATTAAATAAGTAATATGTATGGCAAACTCTCGTCCCTGCCCCCCGCAGTCCATTCACATCACTAGGAGGACAGCCCTCTTACCGGTGTCTTTACAGGTGAACTTGGCCTTAGGGTCGCACATCCTCTTGGTGCCCTCGCAGCCGGTCTCATCACTGCCGTCCTCGCAGTCCTTGTCTCCGTCACATCTCCAGCGCTCCGGGATGCAGGTTCCATCCACCACACAGTGAAACTCCTCCCCATTGCACTCGATGACAGGGGGCAAAACTAGAACAAAAATTAAAAAGAAAAAAAAATAACACCACCTTAGCAGCTGTTACAGGTGTTCTGTGATGCAGCGGGAAAAGACAGGTCCGAAGTGTTGAACAAATATAACGCTCCTCCCCTCCGCCCTTCATCTCTCAGGAAATTGCGGTAATTTGGAAACACTAAACATCATATATTAAGCTACTAGTTTTAGAAACGCTCTTCTTGTGAAAGTGCTTGAAATTAATTTTTCACCGGCATGACTTCATTGGGTATATTGGTGTTTGCAATTATGGCTAAAAAAAAAAATTAAAAAAATAATAAGCACTTGACTGCAATAATCAGTCAGATAAATTCCAAAGAGGAAAATTGCTTCAAGTCAATTATTTCCAGCCTGTCTTTTGTGGCAATTATACTTAATCACTCAGAGTTGCCGGTGTTGTTTGCTGGCAGAGGCTCATTCTGCAAACAAGAGAATCTGCTGCTGCTTCATCACAGCTTTGCCGATTTGTGGCATTGCTGAAGTGCTGCGGTGGAAGTGTTGCAGGAGGGACGGCCTTCATCTTTCCCTGATAATAAGTGCCTAGGCTAAATGAGTCTGCTGGGTAGATAATACTCTGAGATGTATTCACAAAAAATAAAAAAATAAATGAATAAATAATGAACTAGTGTCTATCAGTGGTAATTAAAATCAATGTTATGATTTTAAATTAACAAAGTTCTACTGAGCAGTTAGGTGGATGGTGGCTCGGTAGTTTGTGTGGAGGTGTAATATTATTCACTCATTCATTCATTCATTATCCAAACCGCTTATCCTCAACACAGTGTCGCAGCGGGGATGCTGGAGCCTATCCCAGTGGTCATTGGGCGCCAGGCGGGGAGACACCCTGGACAGGCCGCCATCACAGGGCCGACACACACACACACACACACACACACACACACACACACACACACACACACACACACACACACACACACACACACACACACACACCTCGGGACGATTTACCATGGCCGATTCACCTGACCTACATGTCTTTGGACTGTGGGAGGAAACCGGAGCACCCGGAGGAAACCCACGCAGACAGGGGGAGAACATGCGAACTCCACACAGAGGACGACCCCCAAGGTTGGACTGCCCCGGGGCTTGAACCCAGGACCTTCTTGCTGTGAGGTGACCGTGCTAACCACTGTGCCACCATGCTGCCCAATATAATCTAATAATAATAATAATAATAATAATAATAATAAGGTCCTGTGATGGACTGGCGGCCTACCCAGGATGTCTCCCCACCTGCCGCCCAATGACTGCTGGGATAGGCTCCAGCATCCTCGTGACCCTGAGAGCAGGATAAGCAGTTTGGACAATGGATGGATGGATGGATAATATAATATACTAGTAAGTGACCCGCAACCAAGTTGCGGTGATCATGACGCTTATTAGCTATCCACCCGTCTAAATCTCCCTCCTCTTCATCCTGCCAGCTAACCGCCTTCCCCCTGCCCCTAAACCCCCCCCCCACTCCAACTCCCTCCCCAAAAATGCTCAGAATCGCCTGAAATGCGGAGAAAAGTGGTTTTTAGCCATTTTTAGAAAAATGCATATTTTGCATAATTATGCATAATTTTAATTTTCTGGGATTTTTCCCTTACTCTCTGGAACAATACCTGCCACCTCCAAAAAGAATTAGGATCATAAATGCGGCCAACTGTATTGTTCGCCAGACCCGCCAAAACCCGAACCGCCTGCACGCGCTGATTTCCATTCGAAAACAGAAAACTTTATTGAGTTCACGTCACGTGACAGCCGCCATATACGCCCGTGCGCGACCCATGCAAATGCGACTGTGACGTTGTGGCTTATTTCACGGACACTTTCTATTTGCAACGCTGCTCGCCGTCTCCGCCCGCCGTCCAGCAAGCCGTTAAGAACGCGAGGTTTGCGCGGACGGCGGAAAGAGCCGAGGCGTGACGTA
The DNA here is from genome assembly GCF_029633865.1 of Lampris incognitus. NCBI lineage: Eukaryota > Metazoa > Chordata > Actinopteri > Lampriformes > Lampridae > Lampris > Lampris incognitus. The sequence goes on from NC_079221.1 coordinate 43,188,743, forward strand.
GCCAGAGCCCGCCATCTTGTTGAACCGCTCAGGATTCTGAGGGGATTCCACATATTTTATGCATATTCCGCATATTATGCACAATTTTAATGTTCTGCCTGTTTTTATAGGTGCCCCCAATCATCCTCGATAACCTCCAAAAAAGAATCAAGGCCCCAAGTGCTTTAGTTTGGCCGTTTAGACTCTCACACAGACACACATTGTGAAAATACAGGAGTCGATTAAGCTTTTTTTTTTTTTTTGTGGTAAAGTCAGCACCTCTCTGGGCTAATGGGCCAAATGCTGAGTACATAACGTTTGAAAATATCTTAGAATGGCATCAGCACATTATACACCAAGTATTACACATCCTTGGTTTTAAATTCTAAACGCAGGTGACCATCCAGCTGATCAAACAAGACCCACCGGTGAACTTCACATTCAGCCATTTCGACGCTGCCAAGGAAAATGCTTTCATATCCTGGAATTGAGCGTGCACTGCTTAAAAGTCAAACACCAAAAAGTGTTGTTTTTTTTTTTTTTGCTAGCAGCTAAAGCGGAGCTAAGCAAGGCCGGTTCCCCTGAGACGCGGGCAGATGTGAAGAGCGGGAGGCCGCAGTTGACGTCAGGAGATAACGTGATGAATAGTCTCCACATTCGAATGACAAGCTAGTGAACGGTGAGCCTGGCGCAGTCTTTCTGAAGTAATTATGACGGATGAAAAGGGCCTGCTCTTGATGTTAGCGCTCCCCACGCACCCGTGAGCGTCAACACTTACGGTTACTGGACTCCTGTCGATTAACGGTAACGTTTAACTCATAATGCGGGCCGTCTCTGATCAGGGCCCTTTCACACTTACGTTGTTCAGTCCGGACTTTCAGACTTTCCAGAAAAGTCCGAACCAGATTGCCCAGGTGTGAAACCTCTTGGACCAGGGTACAGGGATCAAAGACTCGGTCTTTGGTCCAAGCTCAGGAGGTAGCCTCGGTTCAGACCAAGGTTCATGAATGTCTAATGTGGAATCAAAGGTTCGGACGTTCGGATCAATCACAGGAAGTCATAAAACAAACACAAACAGTAACACCTGGCAACAGTGAGCGCGCCTGGCAACAGCGAGCGCACGTGGCGGCAACAACGAGCCGAAAGTTCAAGTCAAGGTCCGCTGGTATGAAAGCAAAAGTCCTGAATCTAATGACTATAAAATGACAGATGTGAAAGCACCAGAACCAGACTCTGGTTCAGACCTTGGTTTGGACTTTCAAGTGTGAAAGGGACCTTAGAAGCTCAACTGATTTAAACTGCAGATCAATATTTCATTCACACGCCGCACTCGAAGACAAATATATCAGGGCTGTCAAAAAAAGGCCCCGCCAAGGAAATGACCGAATATGGTGCAAAGATCATTATTGTATTTAGAAATCACGTCAGGACACAGCGCTGTCGCTCGACACAACCTCTCCGTGGCATTCTTTATTTAGACTGACACAGCATCAAAGGCAGACCCGATCAAACGACCCAGAGCCCGCAGGCATCACCAATCGATCCCAGCACAATAGAACAGCACCAAATCCAATGCAGCACTGTCGATGTGTGCAGACATAACAATCATCGCTAATGCGTAAACTTTTATTAAAATCTTGATGCCACAAATCGGCCAATCGTAAGCCGTCTTCTGCAGCGGGGCGTATCCTTTTCTATCCAATTAGGTACTGCAGGAACCCTCGGAGGCTTCCCGGTCCTGCCCGATTTCCAATTAAGCGTGTTAAAGTGACAGTGCGTGGTTTCTTACTGGCAGAGGCCCCCCCACAAGTAGCGCTCTCGTCGCTGAAGTCGCCACAGTCATTGTCTCCGTCACAGGCCCAGTGGTGTGGGATGCAACGGCCGCTGGAGCACTGGAACTGGGTATCAGAGCAGGAGTGGACACAACCCAACTCGTCGCTTCCGTCGCCACAGTCCTCCTCTATACACACACACGCACACACACACACACACACAGAAATGAAAGACAAAAAAAATTAATTGGTGAGACACTTGTATCGGGCCAATTATACCCCACTCTTCCGAGCTGTCCCGGTCTCTGCTCCACCCCCTCTGCCGATCCAAGGAGGGCTGCAGACTACCGCATGCCTCCTCTGATACATGTGGAGTCGCCAGCTGCTTCTTTTCACCTGACAGTGAAAAGTTTCGCCAGGGGGACGTAGCGTGTGGGAGGATCACGCTATCCCCCCCCTCCAGTTCCCCCTCCCCTCAAATAGGCACCCCAACCGACCAGAGGAGGCGCTAGTGCAGCGACCAGGACGCATCCACATCTGGCTTCCCACCCGCAGACACGGCCAATTGTGTCTGTAGGGGACGCCCGACCAAGCCGGAGGCAACACGGGGATTCGAACCGCCGATCCCTGTGCATTGGTGAGACACTTAAGGGTGGGGGAAAAAAACTGATCAAATGAAAAACAGTTAAGATGACTCAGACACTACTTTTGTTATGTGTTTTTTTGTGTCTTTACCTGAATCGCAATGCCACTTCACACTGATGCATCGGCTGTTGGAACAGCTGAACTGGGTGAGGGGCTCACAGGTTGGGAAAGCTGAAAAAGTTTGTAAAAACATGAACGGGAATTCAAATCCAGTTTGAAAATGAGCAAACGTTGTGCAGAATGAGAGCTACGTGTCTAGAGTTGACTCCCCAATTTGACTATCAGTGAAAGTAAATTATTCAACCCAGAGTGACTGAAGTATAATTAAGAGTCCACAGTCCGGGTCCACAGTCCAGGTTCACAACACAACAGAGAACGTATTTTATTGCGTCTTCATCTAATGGATGAAAACTAATCAGAAGCTACATGATATTGCAACTGGCAATCTAAATTAGAGAATGAGCTTTTAATTTGAAGAGTGGTCATGTGGGAGACGTCCTCTCTGTGAAGTCAGTAAATGTCCCAAGGATCAAGAACAATACGAGATGTTTTAGACGTCTGGCAGTTTCGCTATTTTACTTTAGAGAATGATTCCATCAGAAGTTAATAATCTACTGTTAGTTAATAACGTGTACCTCAATTGTATTGTTTTGACTGTAAATCAAAGAAAGCAACAAATCAGTTCATCTGGACACACTGTTTATTGACAGATATGTTTCGCCACATATTGATCGCTTCAGACTGAAGAGGTCACCTAGATGAGTGATGAAACATATCTGTCAATAAACATTGTGTCAAGTCAAGTCAAACTTTATTTACACTACCGTTCAAAAGTTTGGGATCACATTGAAATGTCCATATTTTTGAAGGAAAAGCACTGTACTTTTCAATGAAGATAACTTTAAACTAGTCTTAACTTTAAAGAAATACACTCTATACATTGCTAATGTGGTAAATGACTATTCTAGCTGGAAATGTCTGGTTTTTGGTGCAATATCTACATAGGTGTATAGAGGCCCATTTCAAGCAACTATCACTCCAGTGTTCTAATGGTACAATGTGTTTGCTCATTGGCTCAGAAGGCTAATTGATGATTAGAAAACCCTTGTGCAATCATGTTCACACATCTGAAAACAGTTTAGCTCGTTACAGAAGCTACAAAACTGACCTTCCTTTGAGCAGATTGAGTTTCTGGAGCATCACATTTGTGGGGTCAATTAAACGCTCAAAATGGCCAGAAAAAGAGAACTTTCATCTGAAACTCGACAGTCTATTCTTGTTCTTAGAAATGAAGGCTATTCCATGCGAGAAATTGCTAAGAAATTGAAGATTTCCTACACCGGTGTGTACTACTCCCTTCAGAGGACAGCACAAACAGGCTCTAACCAGAGTAGAAAAAGAAGTGGGAGGCCGCGTTGCACAACTGAGCAAGAAGATAAGTACATTAGAGTCTCTAGTTTGAGAAACAGACGCCTCACAGGTCCCCAACTGGCATCTTCATTAAATAGTACCCGCAAAACACCAGTGTCAACATCTACAGTGAAGAGGCGGCTGCGGGATTCTGGGCTTCAGGGCAGAGTGGCAAAGAAAAAGCCATATCTGAGACTGACCAATAAAAGAAAAAGATTAAGATGGGCAAAAGAACACAGACATTGGTCAGAGGAAGACTGGAAAAAAGTGTTGTGGACGGATGAATCCAAGTTTGAGGTGTTTGGATCACAAAGAAGAACGTTTGTGAGACGCAGAACAAATGAAAAGATGCTGGAAGAATGCCTGACGCCATCTGTTAAGCATGGTGGAGGTAATGTGATGGTCTGGGGTTGCTTTGGTGCTGGTAAGGTGGGAGATTTGTACAGGGTAAAAGGGATTCTGAATAAGGAAGGCTATCACTCCATTTTGCAACGCCATGCCATACCCAGTGGACAGCGCTTGATTGGAGCCAATTTCATCCTACAACAGGACAATGACCCTAAACACACCTCCAAATTGTGCAAGAACTATTTAGAGCAGAAGCAGGCAGCTGGTATTCTATCGGTAATGGAGTGGCCAGCGCAGTCACCAGATCTGAACCCCATTGAGCTGTTGTGGGAGCAGCTTGACCGTATGGTACGCAAGAAGTGCCCATCCAACCAATCCAACTTGTGGGAGCTGCTTCTGGAAGCTTGGGGTGCAATTTCTCCAGATTACCTCAACAAATTAACAGCTAGAATGCCAAAGGTCTGCAATGCTGTAATTGCTGCAAATGGAGGATTCTTTGACGAAAGCAAAGTTTGATGTAAAAAAAATCTTATTTCAAATACAAATCATTATTTCTAACCTTGTCAATGTCTTGACTCTATTTTCTATTCATTTCACAACATATGGTGGTGAATAAGTGTGACTTTTCATGGAAAACATAAAATTGTTTGGGTGATCCCAAACTTTTGAACGGTAGTGTATATAGCATATTTCATACACAGGGCAACACAATATGCTTTACACAAAATCACAATACAATTAGATGACAAAAAATACAAAAAAATACAAACAAACGGATAAAATAAATACAGAAAGTGTCTAGATGAACTGATTCAACTTTCTTTGATTTTATTGAGCGTGCCCTGTGATGGCCTGGCAGCCTGTCCAGGGTGTCTCCCCCGCCTGCCGCCCAATGACTGCTGGGATAGGCTCCAGCAACCCCGTGACCCTGAGAGCGGGATAAGCGGTTCGGGTAACGGATGGGTGGATGGATTATTGAGCGTGCATAAAGACATACCGACTGCAAAAGTTTCTTTGTAAATCACTTTATCGACAGAGGCTGCCAAGTACTTCTCAAACGAAATAAAGCAAATGAGTTAAGTGACATTCATCCCCACCGGAGGCGAAACTACCACGTATGCAGGTAAGGCAGCTGCATCGGCCCACAAGTTTAGGGCCCGCGTGCACGGACCTCTTTATCTCACCACTATCGTATCAAAGATCTCGAGCACCGAGTCTACGGTATACAGTATGTTCACAAATGTGCAAAGTGTGTTATTGTGGACATGCGTACTACTGTGTAGTAAAATCCACACGGCATAGTTAGCTAGCGGGCGAAGGGTCAAGACTTCACACTGCAAAAATCCCAGAGGGCACCTGTGATGTAAGTAGAACTCATTTATTATTTATCTGATAAATAATCAGCCGACACGCGTGTGTTTTGTGTTTATACGGCCTCTGCGCAGACATGAATAAGGTTGTCTATGTGCGGGTGCACTGTCACAGATAATGTTTTCATCTCTGCCACTATCTTGGTCTTGCTATTATGACTCTTCCAGACCACGGCGGGCTCCTGGTAATCGTTTCATTTAGGCATCAGCTGTGCAGTGCATTTCCCTGTTGCTGGTCTTTGTAAAGCAGCATGCTTCCACTTCTTTCATTCACTGCTGACATGATGCTGGGTTACGTCTGATTGTGATGGGCAGGACGGGGCCCGCCTTGACCATCTTGGCACTGGGGCCCCGGTGCTGACTAGTTATGCCTGTGATCTCCACAGTTAGTTTAAAAAGCCTGGGGCCCATTTGTGGCTTGGTCAACAAGCACACAGAGGTGGAGGTGGAGGTGGAATTCTTATTATTATCATTTCTTTCATGTTTCCTGTTTTACATCCTGTAGAGCCGGGTCTAGACTATGGACCTGAGGCACTACAGGGCAGATGTCGCTTGACTGACAGTACTCGTTGTAATATGTGGGCTGTTCCAAGTAGGGCAATCTTCTGGACTGCATGGATGTTGATGTTGCCTGGGATACGATTGGTGAACTTTTCCGTTCCCTTCTTCATGAGTCCTACAGCTCCGATGACCACTGGTGTTGTTTCGGTCTTCACACCCCACATCCTGTTGATTTCAATCTCCAGGTCTTTGTACTAGGTCAGCTTCTCTGTGACTTTCACTGAGGTTTTTTTTTGTTTGGATGGCGTTGCCATGTCGATGGGCATGCACCTCTTTTCCTCTCTGTCCTTGATAACGATGTCGGGCTTGTTGGCTTTTATCTCTCTGTCAGTGTGGATGGGCATGTCCCAGAGGATGGTGACATCATTGTTCGTAGTGACCGTTTCTGGCTGATGTTCGTACCACTTCTCAGTCGTCTTGATCTTGTAACTCCTGCAGACCTTCCAGTGCAGGTATGCTGCTGCCTTGTTGTGCCTGTACATGGACTCGGTCTTTGCCAGTTCCGGGCAGCCTGAGACAATGTGGTCGATGGTTTCTTCGTACATTCCACATATGCTGCATTTTGGGTCTGTTCTATCTTTGATGATGCGATGGTGATAGGATCTGGATGTCAGGCTCTGGTCTTGTGCAGCCATTATCAGGCCCTCCGTCTCTGCTTTCAGTCCGGTGCTCCTCAGCCACTGGTGTGTCTTTTGTTGGTCCACGTCTGCGTATCTCATTCTTTTTGGGTACTTCCCGTGCATCACTTTGTCCTCCCAGGTTTTTTTGCAGTTGCCACTGGCCATGGTGTTTTGCCTTCTGCTTCACTCGTTTGGGGTAGATGGTAGTTGCCCAAAACCCCACCAACCCTGTTGGTGGGGTTTCTGGGACATCAAGCTCTTTCTTGAATTGTGCAGCTTCTTTATTGATGGAGTAGATCTGATGTTTTACTATTCAGAGGAGGGGGTCATCTGTTTTTGTCAGGTATGCATCCAGCCCGATAGTGTTAGTCTTGAAGGTCAGTTCGAGTTGGACTACGCCTCATCCTCCTGAAGCTCTTGGTAGGTACAGCCTATCGACATCTGCTTTCGGGTGGTGCATCTTCTCCATGGTCAGCATCTTTCCCGTCTTGGTGTCCAGTCTCTTGATGTCGTTCAGTTTCCAATTGAGTATTATTATTATTATTATTATTAATTTTTCTGTCCTGTCTTTCTCTTTGAAAAACTTTAATAAAATTGTTCATTGCACAAAAAAAACAAAAAGGTAATTTCAGAGAGGAAGAACTTGTCATAATAAATAACAAATGAACAAACAAACAAAGCTGAATGACTTTGACCTTAACAGCTTATCCAGGCCAGGCTCCTCAGGCAGTGCTCTGAAGCTTAAAGCTGAAATCTGCTACTTTCCTCCATGAATAAGTCATTATTTCCTTCATTTGAAATGTGATGATGTGGCATTGCTGTTTTACAGACAATTAAAATTAATGCAGAAAAGCATTCCAATACAGTTGGATGTAGGCGGCAGAGAGAAATAGACCTGTTGACACTGACTTTTTTCAGACTACAAACAAGGTGTAGTCCGAAAAAAGCCGTTGTTGCTTGAGTGCCATCAGCTCAGCAGTAATCAGTTCCCACTTTGTTAAACATGGATCCTTGGACCAAAACTAATGTGGGTAGTGCATCCATCCATTATCAAAACTGCTTATCCTGCTATCAGGGGATGCTGGAGCCTATCCCAGCAGTCACTGGGCGGCAGGAGGGGAGACACCCTGGACAGGCTGCCAGGTCATCACATGGCCGCCAGACAGACAGACACACACACAAATACACACACAATCACACCTAGGGACAATTTAGTATGGCCGATTCACCTGACCTACATGTCTTTGGACTGCAGGAGGAAACCGGAGCACCCAGAGGAAACCCACGCAGACACGGGGAGAATATGCAAACTCCACACAGAGGACGACCCGGGATGACCCCCAAGGTTGGACTACCCCGGGCCTCAAACCCATAGTCTAATATAGATAGTGGGTAGTCTAATATATCTAAAATTCATCCAAATATATCACAACAAAGTCCGAGTAATATGGACAGGCATGGCCATGTTTCCATCTTTCTTCCTGCTGGAGTTGTTTTGTCCGCTGCACCCAGTCAGAACATGTCAGCAGCAGTACATGGAGACTGGAGAGTGTCTCCAACCATGGTCAAGATGCCAGCTGGTGTTATGGAACCTGAATCCTTACTCCAGATGAATGAAATAAGTTATCAATGGAGAACAATTGTGGGTTCCAGCTTCTGGACACTGTTCATCAGGACTTATAAGAGACTATTAAGAGATGTTAAGCCATGTTTACTCCATAGCTTTATTCCATGTTTTAATTCCATTAATAACCAACAAACAGCCAAATTTGAACAAAACTGCTTCATGTAACCACCTCGATTAGATCAAACTGACCTATTCTGAGAGAAACTTCATTATGATTAAGACGGGTGGTAAGAACGTTCAACAGATGAAAATTTGTTATGTGAATGCTCCTTGCGATTACTTTCTAATTTTCAGAACATCTTCACTCTTTCTGTGCATGCTCACCCATTTAAGATAAGTGATGTTTGCTACTTTCCTGTGTGTTGCACGTGTCAGAAACCTCACGACTTCCTCATTACTTACAGTGAAACATGTAAACAGGGCACCTCATCCAATAATTTCATTTCGTGCTCATGTAAACACTTTCGGGGGAATTGTCAATCAGACTGAGCTTAATTGGAAAGAAAAAAAACTGGCTTATGCAACTGCAGCTACTGACTCGGGCAATGGTGAACTGCGATTGTATAGCAGCTTTTTTACAGTTTGCAGCAGGTATTTGCTGCTTTACAGTTTGCATCAGGACGGCACGGCGACGCAGTGGTTAGCGCTGGCGCCTCACAGCAAGAAGGTCCTGGGTTCGAACCCCGGGGTTGTCCGACCCTGGGGGGTCATCCCAGGTCGTCCTCTGTGTGGAGTTTGCATGTTCTTCCCGTGGCTGAGGTGGGCTTTCTCCGGGTGCTCCGGTTTCCCCCACCATCAAAAAGACATGCATGGGCATCCGGGTAAGTGTAGCGGTCTATTCCGTTGCCTACCAACAAGGGATCGCCGGGTCGAATCCCTGTGTTACCTCCGGCTTGGTCGGGCGTCCCTACAGACACAATTGGCCGTGTCTGCGGGTGGGAAGTCAGACGCGGGTATTTGTCCTGGTCACTGCACTAGCGCCTCCTCTGGTCAGTTGGGGAGCACCCTGGATCGACCAGAGAGGGGGTGGAGCAGCTACCGGGATGGCTCAAAAAAAAAAGAGCGGGGTAATTGGCCAGATACAATTGGGGAGGGAAAAAAAAAGACATGCATGTTAGGGTTAGTACTCCTGTGTGTGCCCATGACCGAGGCATGGCTAGACGAACTGGAGTTGGTCCCCTGGGTGCTGTACAGCGGCTGCCCACTGCTCCTAGCTACACCGCTAGGATGGGTTAAATGCGGAGCAGAATTTCCCTACGGGGATCATTAATGTATATAAAAATAAATAAATTCAGCAACCATCTCTGCACGGATGAGCAAATGTATGACGTAAAAGTCAACCGACGTACGCCTTGTTAAATCAATACAAGATATCTATTTTGCAGCAGATACATGGCATATCTTCATAGTTAAAAGGCAAAAAAAAAATGCATCACATGGGAGACGGCACGTCAGCTGGGATTCGGAACTAGTGGTCAAATTTGGTTGGAACTGGTTGCAGTTCATAATGTGATAGAGTGTTGCATGCTTTTAAAGCTGCTATTTGAGGTGGTGCTGCCATGTGAGGTGGCGCCGTGCTGTATTTGTTGTAACCGGAAAGCTGGAGTTGACCCTCCTGTATCAGGCATTATAATGCATTTTCAAAACAGCATTTTGACGACTTGTCCAAAAGAAAGCGCATGACAAACTTCTAATTGAGCACACAATCAATTTGGCACTCAATGCATTAGCAAACTTTGCTCTCAAATAAATAAATAAAAGAGGCAGAACGATAGAGACAAATGGTGCACCTCTGAGCATTTAATCTTATAACTGAATAATGTAATTAACTGAATGCCTGACTGCCTTAACACTTTTACACGACGGCGGCAACAGCCAGCACGACTGAAACAACATAAACAAACTACATTCAACTTTGCTGCCGTCCCTCGCCTTCGCCTTGTTGGTTGTGGAAAATCTCGGTTTGACAAAGAGCCACCATGCTGTCACAGTCGCAACACGTGCTGACGAAAAGCAATTACCGCTGCTGCAACTGCCAACATCTGCTCCGTAATTACACCGGCGTGGTCAAGGAGACTCTGTGAACTTACTGAAGGCATTGTTGCACCAGGTAGTACGGCTTAGAAATGCCACATCGGCATAGAAATGAAGAGGCTTTTGCACTGTGTGAAATTCTGAAGACATTGGCATTTTCATTCACATCACACATTGTACTATTGAGTCCCCCCCTCCCCCCTCCCCCCGGCACATAGTTATTAGATATTCTTCCTGGGTGCAGGGAGCTTCGTTGACATCAGTGAAATGCAAGTGCCATTGCAAACTACAACTGAAAATGATTTGCTGGGATTCCTGCTGCTTGGGATACCTCGGGGTACTCGGGCTAAGACACATTGTGTCTTTATCAGACATGCGTGTTCTATACTCCCCCCCCCCAAAAAAATGCTTTATGCCTCACTGACAATAAGCGTCTGGTTGGAATTTAACATTCATTAAAAATGAAGCACCGGCTCCCATAAATAATGGAAGTTTCAAGTAAACAAGAGAGCCTGGCTAAAAATGAAGCACTGACATCCATAAATAATGGTGGCTTCCAGTCAAAAGAGAGGGCCCGATGTGAGACACTGTATGACAACCACTAAACTACTGACAAACAAAATCCAAATTAACATCAATCTCCAAGGCGGCCACCGCAGAGCTTCAGGTGTTCCAAAACCCACAGTAGCTCCAGCGGTGCAAAGTGAGCTGCCAGAGTTTAAACAGTGGAACTCCTACGGAGAAGTAATGCACGAGTAAGCCTAGACAATGGTATGGGAGAGAATATGTTTTGCTGCACAGCTTGATTATGATTGAATGAAGTCGAGCATGAACTTTAATTACTGCTTACACCCTGACTGTTTGTGACTGCGTACTGAAGCAGCTTAAGACGAATAAAGGAAGGCAGTGCCGATACAGCACTGTTCCGAGGCAAACATCACACGCCGCAATATGGCTGATTTAATACCAATATTGACAAAAGAGGGATCCTAAAACTTCTCCCTCTGTCATTTAAATGTACGCTGGTATTGCAGCTATTACTAGCTCACATGGATGGAATATTTTTTACAGTCTTAACGCAGCCTTTATTTTGCACAAAATAGATGAAACAGCATCTTAAAGCGGTCCCAAAAAGCTCAGGCGATCCACCGTTTCTCCCCCCCCTTCACATTCATTTCCCCCCTGCGATTTTGCTGTGGTGCACTCAGTGACTTCCGCTCACTGAAGCAGATAGAATGTAGGGCTGTCAGTGAATATTCTGAACCGACTCTGTGTCAACTGACTTCCGGTTTCTACTGCAGCGGTCATACCAGTTTCCTATTTGTTGGCATGTGCTATTGACAATGGCATATTTTTCACAATGCCTGCAAGATTTACCATGGATAAATGTCAACGACACGCACAGAATTGTCAACAAACTTTCACCTGCACCTACCAGCAAACGGGTGAAAAGTTTCAAGTTGTACATATCAAGTTAGGTCCACAATTCCGTCTGTACGTCCGTCCTCTCGTCCTCGTAATTGTGGACGTAACTTGATATGTACAACTTGAAACTTTTCACCCGCTCGCTGGTAGGTGCAGGTGAAAGTTTGTCGACAATTCTGTGCACGTTGTCAACGTTTATCTATGGTAAATCTTGCAGGCATCGCGAAAAATGTCAATACGCCACCGTCAATACGCCAACAAACAGGAAACTGGTATGACCGCTGCAGTAGAAGCCGGAAGTCAGTGGACTACAGCTATGCACGAGCCGATTGCAGCACTACCGCGGCTGTCTGCCTAGCGAATTCTCGCGAGAGTCTTGGCCGCTGCACTGAATCCGCTGAAGGACGGACAGGAGTCACACGTCACTTTCATTGGTTGAAAATGAAATGTAGAACCACTGATCTCAAAAAGAAGACTGGATCGCGCAACCCATAATTCCGTGCCACCAATTTATGAAGGCCAATTGAACTTGATCGGCGCCATCTTAGGTAGACCAAAAAGCGATCAAATTGCATTAGAATGCCAGCTAAAATGCCGAGTTGCGGCGCGTACAAGTGCTCTAACCGCACAGGGTCGGAAAAAAAGTGGCAATTCAGATAATATAACATTTCACAAGTAAGTACCCTTTTTTGTTTGACTCTTGCATTCAAGATGCCATAGCAACTGCTGATTTAAGATGCCTTGATCTGTCAAAAAAAATCCCCGAGCTGGTTGGCTCCTCACATGTTCGACACTGCTGTCACGGATAATCATGTTTTTGATCTTACAAAAGTAATCTTGCAATTATTGCAAGACACGACCGCATCATCTTGGCAAAGAATGCACTGCAAAGCTAGCTGGCAAGAAGCTGCGAAAACAGCTGACACAACTTCTACATGTAAATGTAAGATCACGATTGCAGAACATGAGAATATGAGACTCTAGACTCATTGGAAAGTTTAATAGTCTTGCTTGCACATAGGTGATCGTAAAGTAGCCTAGTATACTGTCATGTTCTTAGGTAGCGAGCTAGCGTGTTGCAGCGATGGCGAGCAGCGGCCTGATGAGGCCAGCACGCACCGCTCTCTCCCTCGCGAGCGGCACGCTCTGTGTCCTTCTGTCACGCACTCGTCTGAGGAGCCAGCTCGGGAAAAACATGTTGACAAATCAAGGCATCTTAAAACAGCAGTTGCTATGGCATCTTAAATGCGAGAGTCAAATAAAAAAGGGTACTTACTTGTGAAATGTTGTATTATCTGAATTGCCACTTTTTTTCGACCCTGCGGTGACCCACATCTATATAACGAGAGACATTCGCCTAAGAGGACGGTGTACCTTGAAGGGAAGAGGCGAGGGGTCAGATAATGCACTTCCGCTTCCGGTTGAGAGTTCAGTTCAGTGTCGTTGTCGAACGTATGACATGCTAAGTTGGAGCTAGTAAACTACCTCGACTACGTCCTCTCTCACGTCTGCTGTCTCGTTGTTTTCTAACTCCACAACCCTGCGCGGTTAGAGCACTGGTATGCGCCGCAACTCAACATTTTAGCTGGCAATTCTAACGCGATTTGATGGCTTCTTGGTCTACCTAAGATGGCGCCGCCAAGTCGCCCATGCCGGCTTCCCTTCATAGCTTCCTCTGGTTGGTCGGGCCGCCTGTTCGCTTCATAGCTCACCATTCTGCCACCAGTAACCTGAGGGCACATGAAGTTTTACGGTATACAACATTATTTGATGTTTACTTTGTAATGTGTAGATATGTCGCTCTTTTAAAGGGCACGTTTACGTTGAAATAAATATACCTATACAAGTAGTTATGTGTCTCGTTGTATTGGTTTGCCCTCTTATGGATATGGTGCGCAAAATATATATTCGAATGGGTTCGAACCAATTTGTTTTGTAGAAGGAATAATCGGAACGTCATTTTTGGCCAGTTCTGGCAGCCCCAATAGATTGCACAATACAACTACGACAAAGTGTAAGAATAGTGCAACAGTAACAGTACACATCTTACTTGGGACCACCCTTCTAAGCTTATGAGTGCCCCGGTCCCTGGTCCAAACAACACAGCGTCAATAATTAAACTCCTAAAACTCTCCGAGTCAAACAAAGTAATGTGTAAAAAAAAATGAGACAGGAAAAATATCTGCAAAATCACTAAAATAATAAAATACGTACCAGAGGCATTTTTTGGTGCAACAAGGTTTAGAAGTACCTTTATTCTTGGTAAGCAAAGCTTCAGCCGCCAAGGGGGTGATGCATTGGACTGTAGCTGAAGGCAACAGTGGGATGTTTTTTTCAATAACAAAAAAAAAATTACATTGTGAGATAAATATTAATCTTAAGACACCATTATCTTGCATTCATGGCAAGTTTATTTGGATAGCTTTCGAAGTTACATTGTCGGGGGGCTTTCTGTGCGCACAAACAAAGGTAGATTGATGGAGAGTAGATGACAATGGACGACAACATCTATATCCTCAGACCCCCGAATCAACATTCAAAATACACCTTTCAAGAATCAGCTGGCAATAATGTAATTTTATCAAACAGAGACTGAGTCATTATCCTAAAAAATGCAGGCATTTATTTGTGATGAATATGTAACACCTTCAGCAGTTGTCTAACCTTGTCTGTTGATATTGAAATTTACAATAGCGGTGGTTTTACAAAATATGCCAAACCGGTGGTTTGCAATTTTCTCTCACGTTTTGATATACAAAAAAAAAAAAAATCCATGAAAATATATGACATGCCCACACAACATGCACGGAAACTAAAAACTATGATGTCAAAGGATTTTTTTTTTTGCCCACAGTCCAGAAATAAAATGCATCGCGACATCTGCATACACTGTTTTCTTCCATACTATCATACTGTAAATTCTTGCTACATAAAGATGAGCACATGTACTCCCAGCCTGCATCTTACACCCTGCTACTATGTGCTGGACTGTCTCAGGGGCATCTTTGCACAGCCTGCACCTTGGATCCTGTCTGCTGTGGTAGACTCCTGCCTCTATGGATCTGGTGTTGAGTGCCTGCTCTTGTGCTGCCATGATCAGAGCCTCTGTACTGTCCTTCAGACCAGCCTTTTCTAGCCCCTGGTAGGATTTCTTGATGTCAGCCACTCCCTCTATCTGACAATGGTGCATCCCATGGAGGAGCTTGGTCTGCCACAATGTCTCTTTTTTGCCCTCTTTTTTTTTCCCCCATCCTATTTCTCCCCAATTAAATTTTGGCCAACTACCCCACTCTACCGAGCCGTCCCGGTTGCTGCTCCACCCACTCTGCTGATTCGGGGAGGGCTGCAGACTACAACATGCCTCCTCCAATACATGTGGATTCACCAGCCGCTTCTTTTCATCTGACAGTGAGGAGTTTTGCCACGGGGATATAGCACGTAGGAGGATCACGCTATTCCCTCTAGTTCCCCTTCTCCCCTGAACAGGCGCCCTGACCGGCCAGAGGAGGCGCTAATGCAGTGACCAGGACAAATAACCATATCCGGCTTCCTACCTGCAGACACGGCCAGTTGTGTCTGTAGGGACGCCCGCCCGACCAAGCCAGAGGTAACACGGGAATTTGAACCGGCGATCCCTGTGTTGGTAGGCAACGGAATAGACCACCACGCCACCCGGACGACCTTCCACGATATCTCCTCTTCTTCTTCATCACCCTCTGTCCTTTGCTGCCTAAGGTGCTCACTGGGCAGTTTGTGCTGGGGGGCTATCTTCCCGATGTACTCCTGGATGCTCCTTGTTTCATCCTGAGTAGTGGCTCTGACACTCGCCAAGTATAAGCACCCTTCTTTTCGCTGTTCATACAGTCTCAAGGTGCTGGACTTCAGGTGGAATCCTCTGTGCATTGACAGGTTTGCGTGTCTTCACATCTGTGGCATCTACTTCCTCCCAGGGCCAGCCTATACTATCCCAGCTGGGTATCTGATGACTGGTAGGGTGTACATGTTGATGGCTTGGATCTTATCCTACCATTGAGCTGGCTTCTCAAGACCTGCCTTACTCTCTGGAGATACATGGTTGTGGCTGACCTCCTTGTTTACTCTCATCATGGCTCCCATTGGCCTGTGGGATATCCAGGTACTTGTAACTTCCCTCTCTTTGTCACCATTTGGCCACATTTATCCAGTCCGAATGACATCCCAATGCCGTCACTGTATATTTCGGTGAGGTGGATCAGTGAATCGATGTGTCATTCACTCTTGGCATACAGCTTGATGTCATCCATATAGAGGAGGTGACTGATGGTTACCCCGCTTCTGAACTTGTATCCATATCCACTCTTTGCGATGATCTGACTGAGGGGGTTCAGGCCTATGCAGAACAGCAGCGGAGACAGTGCTTGGTATATGCCGCAGTTGATGGCCACTTGTGTGATGGCCTTGGAGTTGGTCTCTAGGTTTCTTTTCGACGGCTGCATTGAGTTCTTGAGGAAGGTTATCTGTGTCGGCTTGTATAGTGCTAGTATCCACATGTGGGACATTGAGTCATAGGCCTTCTTGTATTCAATCCAGGCAGTGCTCAGGTAGGTCTGTCTGGTATGAGAGTCTTGGGTGACTCTCTATCAATCAGTAGCTGATTCTTTGACCTTCTGCTGTTGTTTCCAATGCCCTTCTGAGTTTTGCTCATGTACTGATCCGTATACCCATTTGACTTAGCCGCTGTGATTCCGCTATTGTCTGAGAAATGTAATGAGGTTTTTTTTTCCAACAGAGGAAAAAATTAAATATGCATTGTTTTTCATAGTTTATACAATAACTCAGACATAAGAAAAATATTATTTAATTTGATAAATAAACAATAAGAGAAAATGTATTTTGTAAATTTTTGTCTGAGAAATAAATGAATCTTTTTCAATCAAAATTTTTCTTCTTCTCTTCTTCTCCCAGAATAATCGTATTGTGAACCCGGTAGCGTTACATCCCTACTTGCTGTACTTCACTTTTTCAGCCAAGACATGTCTTTCATCACTCCCTTCTGCACCTCTGTTAGCCAGCTAACATCTTCCGGGGCTGCCTTGATCTTGGCCTCCAGCCTTCTCCTCCATGGAGGGTACTCTCCGCAGCTTGTGCTCTTTATCTTGTGCCCAAGCATCTCCAGGATTACCGTTGATCATTACTGTTGCAGTGGCATATACAAGCTCATTGGTTTCTGTGATTTTGGTAGTGGAGATGGTGAGCAAAGCTGTATTAACATCTGCTAGCATCTCTTCTGTGGGTCTACGTCAGCAAGCCGTGGGAGTTGGGTGCGGTTGACTGTGTTTAGTCTTGCCATGATTCTCATCTCCAGCTCTGTGGATGCAGCTGCCGTGGTTTGGAAGTGTTATGTCAGTTGGTTGTTCAACCCTCACATATACTTATGGTATTGTAAATGTATTCGTTTCTTATATTCCTTTTGTTTGTGTTATGTTTGATGTCCACCTTTCCATAATTTTTCATATCCTATTTTCCCTGAGATAGATCCTATTGTGCAGTCGGCTGCCACAGTGATCCAATCTCCCCACAGGGATCATTACAGTATCTGAATATAACCTAATTGTGATGCTCTCATATCTCAAAAAAAGAAATGAAGTATATCATAATTGACTTATGTTTAGTCTGCATCATGCTGAGCTGTTTTCTTTATGCTGCCACAAGTTGATATGAGACTTTCTTTTATTTTGACAATTTGCTTATTCACTCTGCAGCAAATGACACTGCCGAAAATGTGTTGTTACTTTTCCCTCCAGCTTTTGAGAGAGATAGAGGCTAAAGTGCTTGAGAATGTTCTGTCCTTGTTATACCTCACTTGACTGTGATTCATGAATTATCGTTAATTTACCTTGGGACTGTTTGAAATGCTGCACTTTGTTCGAAAAACATCTCATAATGCCAGCCGATTTTATAACTCTAGACACTTCTTGACAGCCAGTGTAGACTTACTACACAAAGATGTCTCATCAGACATGTCCCCACAGTCATCGTCGCGGTCACAGCTCCAGGCGCTGGGTATGCAGCGACCGTTCTGACAGGAGAACTGGTCAGCTTGGCATGGCTGGGCTGAAACAGAAGGAGGAAGCCAAGTTATCCAATAACTCAACCTTGTGTCAATGAAGGAAACACACAATAAATTTAATGATCACTACATCACCAAGATGTCAATGTCAGCCCCTTGCAAACTCTTCGGTTGTCATTCAATCACACGTACAGCTTAGAGGGTATGAAGGCCACTGGAAATTTGTAGTCACTTCACAAAGCTCTCAGTCACATGCTCCATGGCCGTGGCTGACACGCATCGACAGCGCACAAGTGATCTCTAGGTGGTGTGTAATATGCACGTCAATCTGGTGACAAGGCAACATTTATCATCCTCTGGCTAATGCTCATTGATTGAACCTCTAAGGCTAAAAGCTCCTTAGGCACTATTGCCAACATGCTCATGCTACAGTAGACACTTGGAGGCTAGGGGAGGTAATCTGATGTACTTTAAGTGATTCTGACACACAGTTGCAGGGAATATTGTTCCGTGTAAGCGCCAAACTTCTTCGATGGCAGAGAGTGCTTTTTGCACAATGAGCTCAGTTGCGCCGTAGTAAAACTGCTCCACAGCCACGAGACATAATGTGACGACTGCCTGACAGCACAGGATACCTCCATTTAAGGGTTCGATCTGTGAAACCCGTCTGAGATGGAGAAAAAGTAACAAAAACTGTTGCAGAGCTCAGGTTTTATACTTTATACTTTCCAACTAAAAAGCTGGGCACTTGAAACCTGTTTTATAGCCAAATTGTTCCATTTGGTGCCACGGAGTTACAGCTGATGACTGCAGCCACAACAACATATATCAACCTCATTTGCAAAGGGTATGTGTTGTATAACTTTAACTAAAAAAGAGAAGAAATAATACACATTACTCAGTCATATTATGCTTCACATGCACATTACCACAAGCACAACACTAGGCAAAACACAAAAGATGTGGGCAACAAAATTATGAACACTAACAGTTCCTGAGTATATTTTTTACACCCACACTTTTGTCATCCTTTTACTCATCTAAATAAACTCACCATAAAATTAGCAGAGTTTGTTTGAGCAGATCCAGCACAGTTCTAACCAACATTTCACAAAGCTGTTCTTTGCCTTATTCCTAAACTCGTTTTTCTCGTCGAGCTAAAGTAACTTTCAAAACTTAGTGGTTTTGAGGGTGCTCACTACAAGAATGGAATCTTAAGTTGCCTGCAAGTGGGATTGGACAAGGAAGAGAAAAGAGCAGATTTATATTTGGATACAGATGATGAATGGTTCACAGCCAAGTGCAAATAGAGGTACAGACGGGTGACAAACCAAAGGAAAAAAACAACATAAAGGGTCTAAGGTGTTGGGCCACCACGGGCCTCCAGAACAGCTTCAATGCTCCTCGTCATAGATTCTACAAGTCTCTGAACTCTGCTGGAGGGATGGAACATCATTCTTCCAGAAGATATTCCCTCATTTTTCCAGTGTGGGAAGATGGCGGTGTGAACTCACGTTTGCAGCAGCCTCACCCAGTACCAGTGTGGGAAGATGGCGATGCGAACTTATGTTTGCGGCAGCCTTACCCGGTACCGTCCACGCAGTGTCTTTGTCCACGTCTGTGTCTAAGTTTGTGTCTTTGTTTGATGGCTGGGAGAGCTGGCGCTGGATCGGCTTGGACAGCTTGGTCTGCTGCGTCCTGTGAGCCCAGGGACCACGGGCCCTGCCCGGAGCTGTACCCAAAGTGGTAACACCGAGGGCGGTGTGACAGGATATGGAAGCGCGGCAGGCTAAGCTAACTTCTAGCTCATGCACACCAACAGTTCCGATAACACCGAGGGTGGTCTGGCAGCGGCCTCGCCTACTGCTGACTGTGTTGTTGGTGTCGTTGTGTGGAGTGAGGGGGTGTGTCGAGGTTGTCTGGCTGGGAGAGCTGGTGTTGGATCAGCTGGGGGAGCCTGGTCTGCTGCATCCGGTGGGCCCCAAGGACCACGGAGCTGCGCCCGAAGAGAAAACACCAAGGGTGGTCTGACAGGACGCAGAAGCGGGGCAGGCTAAGCTAACTGCTAGCCCATGCAGACTGGCAGTTCCGACAGTCATCCTGGCTGGCGTTCATTCTCTTGGACAGTGGTTTTTTTATGTTTTTGTTTCTTTACTTAGTTTGGATACATGAGTTCTGGTTTGGACATATGTGTTCTTGTTGTTTTTGGATATTTGTTTTTGTCCTTGTGTTGCACTGCTGTGGGCTGGGGGAAACAATATTTCGTTTCATTTCATGTACACAACTACATGAAGTGAAATGACAAAGTGTTCCTGATTCCTGATTTGGTGTTTTGATGATGGTGGTGAGAGCGCTCCCTAACACATCAGTGCAAAATCTCCCATAGGCGTTCAAGTGGGTTGAAATCTGGTGACTGTGAAGGCCACAGCATATGATTTACATCACTTTCATCCTCATCAAACCATCCAGTGACTCCTCCTGACCTGTGGATGGGGGCACTGTCATCCTGGAAGGGACCACTCCCATCAGGAAAGAAAAGTTTCATCGTAGGATAAAGGTGACCACTCAAAATAACTCTGTATTGATCTGCAGCGACCCTTCCCTCTAAGGGTACAAGTGGACCCAAACTATGCCAGGGAAATGCCCCCCCCACGGCATAACAGAGCCCCCAGACCCCTTCGCTGTAGAGGTCAAGCATTCAGGTTTTTCCTTTCATTTTTCACCCATCTGTATCTTGTATGAAAAAAAATTGCAAACCTAGTTTGTGACTTTGCAAGTCGAGTCGATTAGAATTTCAAACCACGGACATCCTTAAAAATGTCAAAGCTCGGAACACCAAAGCTGAAATATTTCTGGAAAGTCACAGAAAGCTTAACAGAATTTTAAACTCCTGCTCCGACACAATAGGATGGGTTAAATGCGGAAGACTAATTTCTTTTGAACCGAACAACTGTACAATGACAAAACTAAAGTGGCTTATAAAATGCAGAATATCCACTGGCAGCTAAGGAATACCCTGTAAATGTCTAGCGAGCTAACTGGGATGGACTGCATCTGGGTAAAATGAGATCTTAACATACAGCAGCCACTTGAATAGCTGCTGAAACTATGTAGTTATGTTATTACCGTTTCAAAATTACAAGCCTAATCACTGTTGTACTTTAAAACAACAACTAAAAAAGGTTGGACTAAGAGTGAATGGACCTCTAGTTAATTTACAATGACCCACAATCACTATCTACCTGTATATATTATCTAGTTAATTTACAATGACCCACAATCACTATCTACCTGTATATATTATCTAGTTAATTTACAATGACCCACAATCACTATCTACCTGTATATATTATCATCCATCCATCCATTATCCACAACGCTTATCCTGCTCTCAGGGTCGCAGGATGCGGGATCCCATCCCAGCAGTCATTGTGCGGCAGGCGGGGCGACACCCTGGACAGGCCGCCAGTCCATCACAGGGGCCACACACACACACACACACACACATTCACACACACACACACACATTCACACCTAGGGTCCATTTAGTACAGCTGATTCACCTGACCTACATGTCGTTGGACTGTGGGAGGAAACCCACGCAGACATGAGGAGAGCATGCAAACTCCACACAGAGGACGACCCCCAAGTTTGGACTACCCCGGGCCTCGAACCCAGGACCTTCTTGCTGTGAGGTGACCGCGCTACCACTGTGCGCCACCGTATATAGTAGCAATAAAACCAAATGACAGGTTTCTAATGACTGCTGTGTCTCAGGAGAGTCTCTATGCTGAACTGACGGAGAGATGTGTTGTGACTATCAAGTCTGAGGACCAAAGATGTTCTGCATCAGAAGCCAAACACTAAACTCATGACATACCTGAACATGTGACGTTCGATTCATCTTCATAGTTGCCACAGTCGTTTGTGCCATCACAAAGCCATCTTTTGGGGATGCAGCGGTTGTTGTTGCACTTGAACTGATCAATGGGACAGCTGTGATTGTCTGTGAAAAAGAGGAAACGTGTTCAGTCGAATTTCCTTGTTTGTCGAGTCGATAGCACAACACGACACCACGCATCGACTTGAACTGGACAGAGAAATAACATTTTAAGGTGCAAACAGATAATTCTCTGTGCTAAGTTGTCCAATGTGTTGACCATAAAGGTGATGGCCTGGTGGCCTGTCCAGGCTGTCTCCCAGCCTGCCGCCCAATGACTGCTGGGATAGGCGCCAGCATCCCCGCAACCCTGAGAGCAGGATAAGCAGTTTGGATAACGGATGGATGGATGGTTTACATTACATTAAATTAACATTAAGATTAATGTACAGTAACCATTAGATTACAGCCAAGCCACTTATCCCAACCGGAGTCACGGGATGCTGGAGCCTATCCCAGCAGTCATTGCGCAGCAGGCGGGGAGACGCCCTGGACAAGCCGCCAGACCATCACAGGGCCGAACACATATACACATATTCATACCTAGGGACAATTTAGTGTGGCCGATTCACCTGACCTACATGTCTTTGGACTGAGGGAGGAAACCGGAGCCCCCGGAGGAAACCCACACAGACATGGGGAGAACATGCAAACTCCACACAGAGGACGACCTGGGATGAGCCCCCCTCCCCAAGGTTGGACTACCCCAGGGTTCGAACCCAGGACCTTCTTGCTGTGAGGTGACCGCGCTAACCTCTGTGCCGCCATGCTGTCCACTAGACTACATGAAACATTCAAATTCATTTAGCTTCTATTTCCATTTGAGACTATATTTTGCCATGTTTGCAGAAACCCCGAGCGGTGGTTATTGTCAGCTGCAGCACTTTGGTTAGCTTTTAAGGTTGCTCACATCTGAGGTGGTTCACATCTCAACAAGAAAGCGTCACTCAAATATTTTCCTCGTGTTTGGAGAAACCACACTCAGGCTGAGTGGTCCATCAGAGCAGCCACTCGCCCCGACTGCTGCAGCACTTTGCAGAGGACGCTTTGTTCCGACGCTTCCCATGTCTCCACCTCTCCCAGGCTGAGTGGGCTGCGCAATTCAAAATTTAATGTCTGGCTCTTTAAACATTCCCATTTATGTATCGCTGGAGTGAATGAAATGTCAATCAAACTTTATAAAGCACATGCTGAGAGAAATCTTTAAAAGAGCGTTATAAATACAAAATTGATAAAAGGACGAGGTTAAAAGCAGGGAGAAGGACGCAGCTCGGGGTATAACGTCTCTGAAAAAAATTAAAAAGATACGCCAATAAATAAATAAAATATAATAAAATAAGAAAGATAACCAAAGGAAAAAAAAGATAAAATAAAAGAAAGTGAAAGATTGCAGGTTACAGTAAAGACGAGAAAGATTAAAATGAATTAAAAGAGAAAAAGATGAAATGACGGGGTAAAAAGTGATCAAATGCACCAGGATAAGCGTCAGTAAGTGAGAGCTGGGACGGAAACGTGACTTTAGTGTTCACAAGACAGGGGGCCCTGTTGTAAAGATGTGTCCAGCATGTGTGCTCCTCACCTAAACCTCTGAATGTCATCATCAAACCCCTCAACTACTTTATTCAGATCCAGTGTCACACGTCCCAGTAACTCCAGTGGAGTCTTAACACACTGCCTGATGGTTTATTCTGGTCTTTCAACCAAGATTTTTCTCCTAGGGCGTCTGGGTAGCATAGCGGTCTATTCCGTTGCCTACCAACGCAGGGATCTTCGGTTCAAATCCCCGTGTTACCTCCGACTTGGTCAGGCATCCCTACAGACACAATTGGCCGTGTCTGCGGGAGGGAAGTCGGTGTGGGTTCAATTTCTGCTCAATATCGACTCGGGGTCCTTCCGACTACATATGACGTCACGGATTATGTGATGTCATATGTATAGTTATTTAGCTGTGTTTTTTACAATCCACATCGACATAGAGTTGGTTAGTAAAGGTGCAAGGGCCGAAGGCCCGAGCTGCGTCTAAGGAGCGAGGCCGCAGGCTCAGGGGGGTCCTGGACGAGCGTGATTTAAAAGAAGGCAGCGAGTTTACTAGCCTAATTTCCTCAGGTAGGGAGCTCCAGAGCTGTGGGGCTCTTACAGAAAACGCCCGGTCGCCTTTAATAGCGAGGCTGGCTGAGGGAACAGTTAAAAAGGACCTGCATGAGGAACACAGGCAGCGACCAGGCCCATGAGGTGTGAGTAAATCAGTGATATAGGTAGGAGCGAGGCCATGTAGGGCTTTAAAAGTAATCAGTAAAAGTTTAAATCAATCCTATACCTAACATGTACCCAGTGAAGCATTGCGAGAATGGGAGTGATGTGTTCATGTCTCTTGGGATTTGTTTAACAGTCTGGCGGCTGAGTTTTAGATGAGCTGGAGGCAGGACATGGACTTTTGACTTAGCCCTGAATGCAGGGAGTTACAATAATCCGGACATGATTAGATGAATGCATGGATGACTTTATCAAGGTCCGTTTGAGATAGGACATTTTTAACTTTTGCGAAGTTCCTAATTTGGAGAAAGCAAGACTGTGCACTACCCTTGGTGATTTGTGTGTCAAAACAGAGCTTGGAGTCAAAATAGACACCTAAATTGTGGGCATTGGAGGACAGGTTTCCTAGACTCTTCGGGGTGTCGTCCGCATAACAGTGAAAATTAATATTATGATGACAGATGATCTGACCCGGGGGGGCATGTATATGGAAAATAATAATGGACCAAGAATTGACCCCTGGGAGACACCACACGTTAGGGGGGCTGGGGATGAGGAGAATTATCCCATTATAACAGAGAAAGACCTGTCAGATAGGTAGGACTGGAACCAGGCAGGAGCAGTAGCCTTAATGCCAACATAGTTTTCCAGGTGATTTAAAAGGATGTCATGGTCGACCGTATCAAAAGCGGAACTCCGGCAAAGCCAAAGAAGATTGAATCAGTTCAGGTGGACACAACGTTTATTGACAGATATGTTTCAACGTATCTGTCAATAAACGTTGTGTCCACATGAACTGATTCAACCTTCTTTGATTTTTATACCTGGATTATTGAGCATGCATCAAGAACTCAGGTCAAGCAGAATTAAGATTGAGCAAGCACCAGAGTCAGCGGTGGGCAATAAGTCATTGGTAACTTTAATGAGAGCGACTGAGGACCGCGCCTTCAATTTCTTTGTGTAAACTGGCAGGTTTCTGCATTCTAATGTTTACACTGCTTGTACATTAATAACCCACATCTGAGGCTCTTATAGTTGTCACGCATGGGGGCATCTACTTTTGTGAGTGGAGGACGCTCCGTCATTTTGATCTTAGATGTTTTCATTTAATGAGATTATATCCCCTCTCTTTGTGGTTATTTTTTGATCCATTAGCATTAATACCGCCTGGGATTAAAGATGTTTTATGTCCACAGTACTTAACGTTAATCCTTAGAGTTTACTTTAAACCCTTGAAAAACAAAGGAGACATTTGTTTCTGGTCATCTTGGCATCGCTCTCATTATATCTTGTTGTTCTACTCGGGTGTAAACAAGCTAACATCAAAACCCGAATGACTCACTCTTCCCCAGAAGTGAAATTTCAAATTTTTTAATAAATCCACTGAGCTGTGATTCTGTCAGTCTCCTGACAGTCGTCACATGCTGGAAAGTTAAAGGCAGATGAGCATTTTCAATCAGCGGCCCAAATACAGAGCTAGCAATACAAGAACCAACAAGAACCCATGTCGTTCCTGCTCGTCTTTGTGCGTTTACTTATGTTGCTGATATGCTGTTTAAATCAGTTTTATTCTTTTTTTCAACACTTTGTACCATGTACCTCAATCTAGTTTGGAAGGTGATGAGGGGAAAAACAAAATTATTGTTATGATCATTTGCTAACACAAAGTTCGAATTTCATCTGGTTGACAACAAAGAACAGCTATATTATAATTAATTAACTCAGGAACCAAATCAATTCATACATGTCTTTGTAGTTTTTTTTTTGGGGGGGGGGGGGTACTTGTGCATAATGAAACTACTTTGATTTTCAAGCTGATGTAAACAGCATCTTTACTGTGCCGTAAAGGAAGGACGTTCTGCTACTGCATCCTCGCCATCATAAAGTAACACACAAGCTAAAGCTTTGTGGTCTCGGAAAAATATGTCTAAAACTGGGATATTTTACGTCAAAATAAAATGTACTATCATCCTACATTATGACATGGTCACCTGTTCCATTATTTGTAATCCGGTGTCGTGATAGTGGTATCGAACTATGAAATTACATGTTAGCTAGTGGGCTAAACCTGTCTTCTAGAAGGCTCTAGGAAAAAGTAGGGGAAAAAAAACTGTCAGAGAACAAATTGCCCTACCACAAAGAGACTGCTTTACTCAAAGCCTTTTTTTTTCTAGCTGTCATCCTCACTTGCACACTTTTAGAGGCTAAAATGTTCCCGATAAAATCAGAAGAGGCGGCCATATGCAATAAAACAAACATAGTTAGGGGATCTTCAAAACTCATGATATCCCAGCAGAGCAGATAATTGATTTTTCAATTCTGATAATTTCGGCAGGGCATCATATTATAGTCACTTTCTTCCTAAAAAAAAAAAAAAAATTTTTAAAAAAAGAGTCAGCAGCCAAGCATCTAACATGGTGTTTAGCTTATCGATTTGCTCAAGAGCAGAATTGCCTCAGAGAGAGGAACGGCGGAGACGGCACCGAGAAGGAGAGGCATTTTTCACAATTGATCCAACAGTGACATTTACCAAGATAAAACCTGATTGCAAGACAGAATCAACTTATACAGTCTGCATATGTGGTCTGGTGTGTGTGTGTGTGTGTGTGTGCGTGCAAGTGTCTAGAGGAGTGCAGACTCGTTTCAAAATACTCACAGCAGCTGTGGGACTCCTCATCACTCCCGTCCAGACAGTCGTCGTCCCCATCGCACTTCCACGAGAGCCGTATGCAGCGATGATTATGACACTGGAACTCGTCGCTCTTACACCGCTGTGGCTCCAGCCCCGTGGTGGAGACGTCTAAGAGGAACACAGGCCAGACGAACCGACAAGAGAGCAGAAGATCACAATTGCCACTTATTTTGGCGTCCGAGCGACACACAGCCTTTTCAACTAGCACAGCCTACTAGGAAGACCTTGTGTTACCGAGACATGTGTTCTGTATCTGTATATGAAGGCACACACATGAGACTGTGCGCTGACCTTTGCCTGTGGCATATCTCAAGATTGCGGTATATTTAGACTGTTCTCATCTGATTCATTCGGTCCTCATACCTGCACAGGTGACATTGTTCTTCTCTAGAGCCTGGTTGTCAGCACAGGCACACACTCTGCCTCCTGGGATGGCGAGGCAGAGGGTACCACAGCCCCCATAATTCACCCTGCATGCGTTGTCACCTGGAGACAGCAGAAACAAGGCGTCTTGCTCACTTTAAGCCATGTTTTTTGGAGGCCCATCTTTTGTTGTTTTGTTTACTCCCCCCTCACCTTTTTCTCCCCAAGGCCAATTACCCCCACGCTTCCGAACCGTCCCCGGTCTCTGGTCCACCCCCTCTGCCGATCCGGGGAGGGCTGCAGACTACCACATGCCTCCTCTGATACATGTGGAGTCGCCAGCCGCTTCTTTTCACCTGACAAAGACGTTTCGCCACGGGGACGTAGCGTGTGGGAGAATCACGCTACTCCCCCCAGTCCCCCCCCCCCGAACAGGCACCCCGACCGACCAGAGGAGGCGCTAGTGCAGCGACCAGGACACATACCCACATCCGGCTTCCCGATGGAAGACACGGCCAATTGTGTCTGTAGGGATGCCCGACCAAGCCGGAGATAACACGGGGATTCAAACCAGCGATCCCTGTGTTGGTAGGCAACGGAATAGACCGCTAAGCTACCCGGACACCCGTTTTGTTTACTTTTGCTGTGAGTAGTGGTTCAAGGTTCAGTTGGAATGAAGGCGGAAAAAAAAATGTGTATATATATATATATATATATACACACACACACACACACACACACACACATATATATATATATATATATATATACACTAATACCTTCTTGATATGAAAATGATTTTTCTGTCTGTTACAGATGGGCCAGGTGCATGCCAAGCCATATACAATCGCTGCATGTCAGAAGAGTTATTGGGAACATAGTTGGTGAAAGATATTTGACATTTTTATCCTTCTTGGAAGAATAATTTGCCTTTCCGGGGAAAGGCACATTGTCCAGGGCTAAAAACTGTCAAATATAAAGTTGCTGCATGAGACACCTTTGTCACTTTCATTTAACATAAAGTCCAAAGACAGTGCCTGAGCCCATGAGATAAAGCTTTCTGCTTTGTAAGAGCCAATAAGTAACACACAGCGGATTGGACAGCCAATTAATCTATTCACTGACATCAGCATTGAGGGAAAGGCGAGCCAGTATTCTGCATGCGCTGAACTACACTTCACATACAGCAGCCAGTCATTTCTCTGCACACCGATATGCCGGACCTGGCACGTTTCCACTCATTAGCTGCTGCAACGCAGCTTTGTGATGCCAGGCCCTGATAATGAAGCAAACACATGCATGGCCTTGGATGACTTGAAAGCCCACCTTCATTGACTGCTGTGAAATACAGTTGACACCATTTACTGTGGGAATCGCTGATGATAATATTCAGCCCACACTGGCTCCAAAGCAGAATGCAAAACCCTACTTTACCCGCCTATTATACAAGACCGGCACCAAATGCGAGGCTCAGTTCTCCATTATCAACCATGCATGCCCTGCTCCTCTATCTATTCATCTCTGCAGCCTTCTAACAGCACAAATCCATCATCATTTGTGCGAAATCCCTACCCCCCGGAGTGCAGCAAAGCCACTGTCATAGCTGATCAATGCACCAGTTTACACACCATGATATTTGACGGCAACACGGTATGTGGAGAATGTGTGTGTGATGCAAGTCACATGAAGTGCTCTCCAGCAGAGCAAGGCATGCAGTGACACAACTGTGTGGGCACACAGACAGCTTCTCTCTTCTGTCTGCGATACACACCACTCTCCCTGATTGAGCGCCACGACTCAGTGGCGGGTGATGCAGAGTAAATGGACAGAAAGGGACCGACCTTGCTGGCTCTGGGCATCATAGACACGCAGGGCAAAGAGCGGGGGCCTTTCACTGCGTAGCAGAGTGACATCCCCAGAGGACAAGTCCAACTGGAACACTGAGGCGTTCATGTATTCCGTCCAGAAGATGGAGTGACGGTAGTAAGAGATCCCAAATGGATGGTTGAGCTCTTTGCCGTTGTACACCACCTGCACGCACGCATGGGAACACACATACTTAAAATCAAAAACATGGAGCACACAGGCACCTTCAAGAGAGAAGCACATTATGAGTCAGGTTATAAACAGATCTGGCTACCCTACTGTTAATATACCATCTACTCGCCTAGCCTTGACAGTGTTTTTAGTGGGTCGTGTGGAGTGCGGGGAGGTGTGTCAAAGGTGTCTGGCTGGGAGAGCTGGCGCTGGATCGGCTGGGAGAGCTTGGTCTGCGGCACGGCCCTGCCTTGAGGTAACACCGAGGGCGGTCTGACAGGACGTGGAAGCTGGGTCGGCTAAGCTACCTGCTAGCCCATGCAGACCGGCAGTTCTGACAGTCATCCTGGCTGGTGTCCGTTCTCCTGGATGGTGATTTTTTTTTTTTTAGTTTAGATATATGTGTTAGTTTGGATAAATGTGTTCTTGTAGTTTTTGGATATGTGTGTTTGTCTTTGTGTTGCACTGCTGTGGGCTGGGGGACATGAAATGAAACGACAAATGAAGTGTTTCTGATTCTGATTTCTGATTCTGATACCATCTAATATTAACATAATAGTTTGGCTATTAATGGATTACATTACATAATATGATTAAATGTGATTAAATGTGTTTCACCAAAAATCTTGAATCTAGACATTCATAAAAGTATTTGCAAATAGTTCTTAGTGATTATTTTTTTAACATGCTTAGTGCATAAAAAAGCCGACAAGCTGTCAATCCCATCTGTCTGTCTGTCTGTACTTCAGCCCCTGCCATTCAGGGGAGGCTTAGTCAGCACTGAGCATGCATCCTCCTTTTGTAACACCATGCTCCACAATCACACAGGTACACACATTGACATTTTCAAGCAGCACAGAACCACTACAGTCCCTCCTGGCTGGCCACCGAGCAGGTCCAGAGGAGCTATCGGGGATTAAATGCTCTGCTTAAAGGCATCCTGAGGGCAGCTGTTGGGGAAGGTGACGCTTTCCACCTATTTTCACTGCAAAGATGTCCGCCTGCCGGCACAGGATTTCAGCTGGTAACAATATGCCACAAGCCTGCTTTTCCAATCCAGAGGACTATTACTGTGAATGAGATAAGTCACGCGATGTGTTGAAAACTCACCATTCTTCCAGTTCCGTTGAGGTGAATCTTCTCAATGTGGTCGTAGTAGGCGTCACACCAGTACATGGTGCTGGTGCTGTAATCCAGAGTCAGGCCGTTGGGCCACAACATGTTGGAGGTGACGAAGATGTGCCGGTTGGATCCGTCCATCCAGGCTTTCTCTATTCTGCCGATGCTGTCGTTCACCTCATCCTCTTCCCAGTCTGTCCAGTACATCCAGCTACAACAAACACATTAAGACAGACATGCACACACACACACACACACACACACATATCATCACCTGTATACGCGAGGTTTAATATTGCATCATCAACTGGAAATCACCTAATGTAAGTGAACAGAAAGCCTGATCTTCCACATCAGATATCTAACAACCAAACACACCTATGATTCAAAAGGAAGTGCTTCTAGGCACGAGAAATTATTCCGGCTCACCAGGATCCGAGAAGTTCTGCTTGACTGCGAGTTGGTGCAAAAAAATTAACAATCTCATATTCCCCACCAGAGGAAAAAGAAAAAAAAACACTTTTCCATATGGCTAATGTACCACTGAGACTGCTATTCTAAGTGAGGCAGTGGGATCTGAGCAAACTGACTGGGTCAACGGTTTGACGTGATCTGTTCTCTCGCAGCCATTCTCGGGGGGGGGGGGGGGGGGGGGCTGTTCCGTTTGAGCGCCACGGACCGAGCCACATTGCACCCTGTTTCTCATCAATGAGATAAGTCTGATAAGTCTGGCTGAGGAATGCTACATGAAACAGAATAGGATATGCGGGTGAACGAGCCACCCCCCACCACTACTACTGCTCTCCCTCTCCACTAGTGATCTTTATGACGATGTGAATAATTCATCCCTACGCTGCACAGCCACACACAAATAAAGATACTCATACTACAAATGCACACATATGCAGACAGACCCACCATGCACACGTACAAAACTGTGCACACGTACAAAGGAGGCACACATGGGCGTCTGGGTGGCGTGGCGGTCTATTCCGTCCCCTACCGACACAGGGATCGATGGTTCGAATCCCTGCGTTACCTCGGGCTTGTTCGGGTGTCCCAACAGACACAATTGGCCATATCTCTGGGCGGGAAGCCGAATGTGGGTATGTGTCCTGGTCGGTCGGGGTGCCTGTTCAGGGGGAAGGGGGAACTGGGGGGGGGGGGGGGACTAGCGTGATCCTCCCACGGCGCTATGCCCGCCCCTGGTGAAACTCCTCGCTGTCAGGTGAAAAGAAGGGGCTGGCGACTCCACATGTATCGGAGGAGGCATGTGGTAGTCCGCAGCGCTCCCCGGATCGGCAGAGGGGGGTGGAGCAGCACCGACCGGCACAGCTCGGAAGAGTGGGGTAATTGGCCAGATACAATTGGGGGGGGAAAAGGGGGGGAAATTCCCCCCAAAAAACAAAAACAAAGGAGGCACACATTCATGTTGGCTCACAAACATATGTGCACGCGCACACACACACACACACACACACACACACACACACACACACACGCACACACACACGAGTGTGCCCATACTACTCGGCTCTGGTCCAAGCAGAGTAAAGCAGCAGTCAGATCAAATGTATTTGTGGATGTTTGTGTGAATGTGGTGATTAGACTGCAAGAGGCCCTAATGCGAAAAAAGAAGATGGGAGCGGTGTGACGGAGTTAAGTCGACGCTGGTAATCTTTATCATGTTGACACAGACTGGAGGTGACAAACAGAGCAGAAAATATGGAGCAGGGAATGTAGTTAAGGAATCAGTAGGAGAGACACATCCATTTCAGCTGGAGAGAGCCCTCCAGCAGCGGAGATACAGATCAACAGACTGCCTGACTAAGACCAAACGCTCGCTCAGAACCCCCGAAACCTCTCCTGTGCCGTCCATGGAACGATCAGGATGAACATTATTAATCCTCTGACACGAAAGAAAATGATATCGAAAAAAAATCCCTGCCCACTCCCACCTAACTGCTTAGCTGGGAGTTTATTAATGAGGGTCAGCACGCCGTCTTCTTACTGTCTACCAACAGGCTGAATTAGACGGACCGAGACAGCCAACGCCAACAATGACTGAATGGGGGCATCCCGGTAGCGTAGTGGTCTATTCCGCTGCCTACCAACACGAGGATCGCCAGTTCGAATCCCCGTGTTACCTCAGGCTTGGTCGGGCATCCCTACAGACACAACTGGCCGTGTCCGCGGGTGGGAAGCTGGACATGGGTACGTGTCCTGGTCGCTGCACTAGCGCCTCCTCTGGTTGGTCGGGGCGCCTGTTTGAGGTGGGGGGGCTGTCAGGAGGAAAGAAGCGGCTGGTGACTCCACGTATCGGACAGGGATGGAAAACTCCGCTCCAGAAAGTAGAGGTACTAACCGTGTATTTGCTCCACCCATGCACTAAACCAGCTGACTCTTAATTAGCGCAACACTTCAGCCAGGTAGGAGAGCTACTTGGTGAAATCAGCTGGTTTAGTCCATGGGTGGAGCAAATACACGGTTAGTACTTCTACTTTCCGAAGCCGGGTTTTCCACCTCTGGTATGGGAGGAGGCACGTGGTAGTCTGCAGCCCTCCCCGGATCGGCAGAGTGGGTGGAGCAGCGACAGGGGCGGCTCGGAAGAGTGGGGTAATTGGCTGAGTGCAATTGGGGGGAGGGGAGGGGGGGTGAGAGAGAACCCCCCCCCCCCAAAAAAAAAATGACTCAGTTTACCATTTCTTTCGATGCTATCTGTTAAGGGATACAAGCCCCTCAGAGCTGAGTCTGACTCAGTCAAAACACCTTCCGTCTCTCATCAGGATGTCTGAAACATCTCAGCCCCCGGGCAGAAAGACCACTGTGTGCTGCTCCATCTGCTGCATCTTACATTTGTTGTGTGTTATCCCGGTTTTAAGTCTTTAGCACCGCAACATTCGGGCCTCTAAAAAGGAAACGGCGGTCTTTCCTGACATGAAGCATACTGTACGTATCTACAACAGACAGCGAAGTGAGAACTCACAACAGATTGCCGGCACGCTGCGTTTGGCAGCAGTCGGATGCTATCAGAGCTCAGGATGCCGTGAATCATCTCACGGCTCGGCTCGGAGACACGCTCCATCCAGTCCCACCGCTCACATGTAGGACCGCCGCACAACATCAAATAACTTCTCAAAGGAAAAGTGAACAAAATACCGATGTCACAACTTTCAAAGATCACTTGGCTTAAAAAAAAAGAAAAGACTAAGAAATCAGCCAGGATATAAATATTGATTTTCAATCATGGTTTGCTTGGCATCTGAATGATTACAGGAACGTTTCTCTAGGCGGCCTTCCCACTGATTGTATGATAGACGCCAAATCTTTATCAGTTTTTCTTCCCTCAGCTGGAGCTGATATTGGATCCACATTTACCTCCTTATTATTACAAAATAACACATCAAACATCCACTATCACAAAATCATATCGCTATCCTTCCATTCCTGTCATCTCTCTGAAAAAGTACACAAATGACACACAAGCTCCTGCACACATAGTAAAAGGATTAAAAGTGTTTTGTTTTGTTTCTGCTTTTTTTTTTCTCATAAAAAAACCTCATTAACATTTCTGAGAGGGGCATTCTTTTCCTGACCTGTTCAGAGGGTCCACAACAATGGCTCTGGGGTGGGACATGTCCCCCTCCAGAAGGGTCTTCCTGGTCTGGGAGGCTCTCTCCAGCCTCGCAACGCTGATCGTCTTCCTGTAGCCATCATTGGTCCAATACAAGTTGTTGCCAATCCAATCCACTGAGATGCCCTCAACATTATCAAGATCTGCAACAGAACCGGTAGAATAGATCTGATTAGGCTTACAAAGCAAACAAGTCATGTCACATTTCAACTTCCTGTATCGTTTGTTGAAGAAATTATCTATGTCAGTATAGCTCAGTTTCCCTCCAAAATGCAATCTGGTTTCTATCAGATATTTTCCATCCTTGTGGTTGTGACCCATCGTAAATACCCAGATTAGTGGGAAGGCTATGGCTGGCATGGATCGCAAAATTCCAAACTAGTGAGGCTAATCCAAGCAATTTATTCCAATCGGGGGTCACGCGAATGCTAATGTTAAAATGCTAATGCTAAAATGCCAAATGCTAATGCATTTGGGTATATATTTATATTATGTATTATCATTGTTCAACAGCATCTTACTTAAATAAGGTATTACATAGACAGAGCCAAGTCTCAAAAGATGCTGCAGGAAAGGCTTGGTGTAGCAAGAAGAAATTAGCCCTACCATCTTTGAGTATCGTCTCTCGATCATTCCCATCCGTTTTCTGCCGTCCAATGAGGAAACTGGTTGTATCAGCAAAATAGATGTGTCCCGATTCTGCGTGGTAGTCAATTGCTCGGGGATTGACCAGGTCCTCAATCGGTACCATGTGCTCATCACTGGACTTCACATTCATATCCAGACCTTGGATGACCCCAGGACGCCCCTTACCGTAGAACAGGAAGAGATCGTTTTTCGGCTCTATAAGGCAAGAGACGAGAAAATCCTTTTTCACTCTTATTGTCAATTAATTGGTGTAATTCATCAGTGGTGGTCCCAGCAATCAAACTCCTTACCAGCCACATTGTTCTTATCAGTGAGCTAGTGCCAGGACCATCCATTCACTTTAATGGAGCCAGTAATCAGTGCCAGTGACTATATTTCCCCCCCTCAATCACAACTGGGCTGTGTAAATGTTGTGACTGCGAGAGAAAGAAAACGCTTGGGCAAACAGGCAACAGTAATTCAGGGCTTGACTATGAAAGCCGGTTCCGATCTAAAATAGCACGGCGTCTGAGTAAAAACGCAAACACTGAGCCTCAGAGAGCTGAGGCAGCTCCTCGGCCCACCAGCCGCTCGGGGAGGCCGAGTGTTCCCAAACCCTCAGGGATCCTGCCAGAGAGGGACAGGATGAGTGAAAGGAAGACTTCCAGTGGAAGAGGCAGACCTCTACTCGCTCTCAGTCTCTACCCAGGGGACTCGGGCTGCTGGGGGTGAGGACCACACATGCCTCACTTCAATTTATCATCTTGTGAGGGAGAGACTGGCTACCCTGGAGACAATTAAGCATTGTGAGAGACCCAGATATCAAACCCCACCGTGACTGCTGTATGAAAAAGCACTACCATTTAGCACCG
Organism: Lampris incognitus; assembly: GCF_029633865.1. NCBI lineage: Eukaryota > Metazoa > Chordata > Actinopteri > Lampriformes > Lampridae > Lampris > Lampris incognitus. The sequence goes on from NC_079221.1 coordinate 43,224,120, forward strand.
AATCTCATTATGCTGAGGAAAAGGGGGGAGAGAGAGCGCTTGTGTCATCAGAACGTCTGGGAGGGGGAAATAAATCAAAGGTGTCACAGCAAAGCGTCCGGTGCTTCGTTACGCCGATCGAAATGTGGTGGGCCTCGGATTGTGTCATCAATTTGATCTTCTGCTTTTATTGTCAACTACACAATGTCCACCGATTGATCAGGCCAGCAAACAAACGCAGACAAACTTAAAACCCCATTATGGCCATAATGAATCAGGCTTGTGACAGGTCAATAGTGGAACATCCTTTCCAAATGGACCTGTCCCCACTGACTCTCATTTTTATCACTGTCAGTCTTGGTCTGTCACATGCATCTGATGCTGAAGCATACAGACATATCTCAGTATCAGAAATGACAACATGGCACAACAGTCCCCGCTTTAGGGTGCTTAGTTTACATGAGAATGACCCTTAATAACCATTTCTATGAAGCATTTAGCACTAAACAAATCTTTAGAACATTGTCTTTTTCACAATTTTACTGCATTTTAGGAAGAAAAAAACAGAACATAAAAAAACAAATGGCCACGTTAAAAGACGATGATTACACATTTAAATGGGAAGTTAACAATCAGAGCAAAATATGTACTAACTTTTACAGGACTGTCCATCACTGCCGAGGCTATAGCCTGTCCGACAGCGGCAAGTTCTGGACTTGTAGCTGCCGCTCAGCAGGCAGATGTGGGAACATCCCCCAGGCTTCCCATAGACATCAGTCTCACACGCGTGACTTCTGACTGTAGATGAGATTGGAAAGGACAGGAAATCTGTTATTAACCAACCAAAACATCCTTGCTCAGAAGTACCGCAGACTGCGGCGTCGGATCTCCCGTCATGTGCCTGAAGCGGGCCGACACCTGCTTCCACAATGTTAAGCCGTATGCAAAATATTCTTCTTAAATTTTATTTCTGATTTTTCCCTTTTTCTCCCAATTTAGTGACCAATCGATCCCTATTTTAGTTCAAACACCCCCCCCTCGTACTGCATGCGTTCGCCAGCTGCATCTCTCCGGCCGGCAGTCTCGAAGGAGTCGCCTCGCCACTTTCGTGACAAAGCGACTCCAGGCCGAGCCACTGCTTTTTCCCCACACACAGAGACGCATTCATGTGACGAACACAAGCCGACTCCGGCCCCTCTCCCGAAGACAACGTTGCCAATTATTGCTGCTTCATCGAGTCCGGCCATTGTCAGTTCTGACGAGACCGAGGCGCGAACCCCGGTCCCCAGTGGGCAACTGCATCAACACAAAGCCGATGCTTAGACCGCTACACCACCGCGGAGCCCGTATGCAAAATATTCTTTACCTTTTGGCTGTGTGAGCTTGTGATAAACACGGATTCCTCTCGAGTTCACCAGGCTGGTGAGTGTCCTGGGCTCTGCTGTGATGTTGAACCTATGGATCCGCAGTAGTTCCACAGCGGTGGTCCCTTTGGAGGGGTCAGCGTGAGTAGCATACAGGTAGTCCTCAAACAGGGCTAATCCGTAAACGTATGACACCTGGAAAACAGAGGGATTTTTGATTTTGATATACTTTAATGATCCCCGTGAGGAAATTATGCTCTGCATTTAACCCATCCTAGCTGTGTAGCTAGGAGCAGTGGGCAGCCACCGTGCAGCATCTGCTAACCAACTCCAGTTCGTCTCGCCATGCCTCGGTCAGGGGCACAGACAGGAGTATTAACCCTAACACGCATGTCTTCTTGATGGTGGGGGAAACCGGAGCACCCGAAGAAAACCCACTGCAGACACGGGGAGAACATGCAAACTCCACACAGAGGACGACCTGGGATGACCCCAAGGTTGGACAACCCTGGGGTTCGAACCCAGGACCTTCTTGCTGTGAGGCGACAGCGCTAACTACTGCTCCACCATGCTGCCCAATATGCTTTATGTCACCTCTGGGTCCCCCAAAAAAAGAAGAAATAAGAAAACAGATCAAAACAAAACAAGATAAAGATCAGGACATTTATCTTGTCGTATGCTACCACCACTTGCATTGGAGGAGGGATTGCAGCGATTCACATTTGGCAGTGCACACGAGGTCAAGAGCTGGGCTTCACTCCTCTGGGATTTTTCTGGCCCTGACACCACAGCCTCCATGCTACATTTAACAGGCTGACACTCGCAAGCGTGAACAGCCAAGGTTGGATGAACTGTGTTCACAGAAAGCGAGCCTAAACCCACTGGGCCACACCTTAACACGAAGGCCATCATGACACAGGCGTCAAAAAAACAACACAGAAAATAAATAGATAAATAAACAAACAAATCAGCCAGTCAGCCATGCTGCACCACGGGATGAGGCCTGTGCACTCTGCACCAAAGCATCCTCATGCATACAAAAAAAAAAAAAAAAAACTTGAAACGTATGCCAGTAACTACTACATTATGGTATGTACTTATGTTCTTATGGTATGTACTTTATGAAGCCCTCTGTACATCGTTTTGGTTGGATTGTGTGTATAATCAGAATCAGAATAATTCCTTCATCCCTGAGGGAAAATTGGGTATATGCAATAAGGCATCCATCCATCCAACCATCCATTATCCAAACCCCTTATCCTGCTCTCAGGGTCATGAGAATGCTGGAGCCTACCCCAGCAGCCATTGGCCGGCAGGCTGGGAGACACCCTAGACAGGCCGCCAGGCCATCACAACAGGGCCCACACACACACACACACACACACACACACACACACATTCACACCTAGGGACAATTTAGTACGGCCAATTAAACTGACCTACATGTCTTTGGACTGTGCAAACTCCACACAGAGGACGACCCAGGACGACCCCCAATGTTGGACTACCCCAGGGGCTCGAACCCAGATATTTTCTATTATACATAATTAGCTCATGTAAAAATATGCATATGGCCACAGTAATGTAGACTCATTTCCCTCCAGTCAGTTTGTGATTAGAGCAGCTCACAAATGGAGTGTCTGTGTAGGTTGCATGGGCACTCCTGTCTGAATTGAAGCAGAGGGTGCTGTCCTGTATTGGTAGGGGATGAACTCAGTGGAGCTTCTCCTGTATAGAGAGGCAAGAAGCTTATGAAGCCGCCTTCATTACACCACCAACACCTGCGCACACAATTAAGTGCTTGAAAAGTGCCTTTTTCTTTTATTAGTGAAGGTGAATCACTGGTGTAAGATGCTTGAAAGGGGTCTTTTTATGAATAGTAATAATCTATAATTAGAGGCTTCAAAAGTGTACTACAGGCGAGAGACTAATGACTTGCCCATTTGTAGTCAACACAGCCCCACATATCCTGTGCCTCCTTCAATTTAATTAACTATGTATCTCCCGTCCAAAAGGCTGATTTTTTTTCCCCTTGTAAAAAATGAATGGTGAAACTTATCAACAAGCAATGAATGGGCCATCTGTCACACAGTGATAACAACACAATATCCGATATCAAAGGAAGTTTAAGAAAAAATCTTATGTAACCAACTTGTTCCTCATCTAAGGAAGTGAAGCGCCGGGCTGCGTTTATGCACGAGTCTGTGTCCAATGATGAGGCAAGCTCAATGTGAACTGCGCGAACAGCTAAACGAGTGAATATAACACCATATCTCTTTGTGAAGCTTCTTCCACGTTTCACCTCAAATGGTCCAAAATAGTCCACCCCAACTCTGGTGAAGGGTGGATCATCTGGCATCAACCGATCTCGTGGAAGATCAGCCATTGGCTGTGTTGGCACTAGGGATCCAAAATCTCTGCCGCAGTTCAGAGAGCATATGATTGCGGCCTCCATGTCCAGTTTCCTCATGGATCTGCCGCAGAACTACATCAACAACGGGAGAGTCTCTAGACAGAATGACGAGCTGCTTACAACTTTCTGGCATAGCCGCTCAACATAGCCTTCCACCAACTCGCAACAGACCGTCTTGAAACACGGGGTTCAGCTTATACAAGTGGCTACTGCGCTTCACTTTCTGTCCCTTGCATAGAGCTAAAATCTCATCAGAGAACTTCTCTTTCTGACAGAATTTGATCACGTGGAGCTCTGCTTCGTTGAGGTCTTCCACTGAAATGCATGTATGCTTGAAGCTTGCTTTAAAATGATCACTATCCCTTTGGATCAGCTGGACCTGTTGACCATCGGCTGCACGCAGCTCTTTACGTTTTCAACAGAGTCCCAAAAGTAAAGCTTTGAGCTTCAAGAACCAGGCCACACTTCGTCTCAGCTTCATCCACGATGAGAAATGGTTAATCAGTCTCTTGAATGGAGTCATATTTTCTTTCACCTTTATTGAATTTACATTGACTCTTTTGATCTCCGGATCATCTGAAGTGATTTCTGTATGACTCACTGGAATCCTTGGCCAGTACTCAACTGGACCGCAGAGGAAATCTGGACCGGACACCCAAGCTTTGTTCTTTATGAATTCTTCCACCCTTTGCCCTCTTAAGGCGCAGTTGGCTGGATTCTTATCAGTGGTGACATGTCTCCACTGTTCTACTTCAGAGCCTTTCAGAATAGCTGAAACTGTTCGCGACGAATGTACGGAAATGCGTGGTCTCATTCTGGAGATACCTGAGTACCACTGTACTGTCAGTCCAAAAGATCAACCCTGCAAGATCCAGTTGTAGCTCTCTTCTGAAAACACCATCCATTTTCACAGCTATGAAAGTATTTAAACTTATTATTCAAATTACTAATTAAAACATTAATTATTAACTATTAGGAGACATTTGGCTCCTACAGGTAGTGAAACAAGAATCACAGCCAAAAAAAATTCAAGTATCCCCCCCATGTAAGCATCCATAATGGCTCCTGGTGATTTTAAGCCCATGGAAGAGCCAAACAGCAGAGTACATGGTAGAGGCTAACACTCACCTGGCTCCCATGGATGACGGTGTGTCTGTTCTTGCCATTGTAATCCACCACGTCGATGTAATCCAGGTAGGTGTCCGCCCAGTACACCAGCTTCTTAACAAGGTCCAGCGCCACCGCAACGGGCTGCTCCGTCTTATAATCCACCAGCCGGGTCCGGTTGGTGCCATCCATGTTACACCGTTCCACCTTGGCCACGTTGCCATAGTCGGTGAAAAATAGCATCCTGGAGGTGGAGGAGGGGGAGGTGGATGGAGGGGGGGGGTAGAGGTGGAGGGGGGGGCGAGGAATTGGAGCATACCAGTAAGTATAAATGGGCTGTAGGATTCTGACAAGCTGGCTCCTTCAGAGCAGTTTTCTCATTCCTCTGCAATGGGTTTTTTTTCTGATGGTGCACCTTTAAAGTGGACACAGACTACAGCTGATGTTTTAAGATGTAGACAACGAGATGACATCCAGCAGTAGTTATCAGATAAAACTGTCAGTCTCTGCTTGTGCAGTCAGTACATACGGACATGTAAGATGTCGTATATGGTGCTGCCGTTGTATAGGACATAAAAAAACAAAAAAAAACAGTTTTTGTGTGTGAAAGAAGCAACACAATGGTGGCGGCTGGCAAGAAGATTAGCAGGCAGCAAGTATTACAGAACTGCAATCTTAACACATTTTGGAGACAACATTAGAAGAACACAAAGGATATTAAGTATATAAGAATCAAGTCTGGCAACTTAATACAACCCACATCAGAATTTCAAAATACATGCAGACACTGTTATTAAAGGGCACGGAAGCAATTTGAATAAAACAGTATTTGAATACATGATTTGGAAGAACTTGGCGAGTTTGTCTCGCCAGACGGCCTAAATCTTCGGGAAAAAGGCAAACAAATAAACTACTTCCCCTGACATTTCTTTTAAGAGCTCAGAATATATTCAGCTATTTTGCTCAGGTCTGCTGTGATGTGGAGGATGTGGTGGAGTCCAGCGGGTGCAGCAGCTACAGGTCCAGATACACACATCCAGCAGTTTTCCGTAATAACAAGCCCCAGCCAAAGAGCTGTGGGGGAGCCTACTTAATCCACAAAAGTCAAGGAAGGGAGCGATGTTGTGGCCTTTGAACCCCAGCACAGGCTGAGCTGGAAAAAAAAAAATTCCGCATCAGCAAGAAACCCAGCTCCCCGAACAAGTGCATCTCCACATGGCATACAAATGATGGCTTTCTGGGATTAGGAAGGTGCTGATGCTGTACTTTCACTTTCTCCAGATACGAGTCTACGTCGGACATTGGGAATGGAGATCTCGGATTGAATGAACCGCACAGCCTATGGAAAACCATGGTCCATCTGTGGGTCAGGAATATTTATTTGTCATTTCATTCCATGCACCCGCGCACATGAAATGAAGCAAAATATAATTTCCCTCAGCAGTGCAACACAAAGACAAAAACACATATGCAAACTATAAAAATACTACAAAAACTACAAAACACATATACATACACACACACACACACACACACATATATATATTTATATATATACGCATTGTCCAAGACAGCAAACGCAAGGATGACTGTCGGAACTGCCGGTCTGCATTGGCTAGCAGTTAGCTTAGCCTGCCCCGCTACCGCATCCTCTCAGACCACCCTCTGTGTTTCCTCCTCGGGTGCAGCTCCAGGCAAGGCTATGGTCCCTGGGCCCACCGGACACGGCAGACCAAGCTCTCCAAGCCAATCCAACGCCAGCTCTCCCAGCTCTCCCTGCATGGGCTAGCAGTTAGCTTAGCCTGCCCCGCTGTCAGATCGCCCTCGGTGTTTCCTCTTCGGGCACAGCTCCAGGCAGGGCCGTGGTCCCCGGGCCCACAGAAAGCAGCAGACCAAACTCTCACAGCCGATCCAGCACCAGCTCTCCCAGCCATCAAACGAAGATCCAAACTTCCACGCAGACGTGGACAAAGACAGTGCATGAACAGTACTGGGTGAGGCCACCACAAACGTAAGTTCACGCCGCCGTCTTCCAACGCCGGTACTGGGTGAGGCCGCCGCAAATGTGAATTCGCGCCGCCATCTTCCCACACCGGAAGCGGTCAACCTGAAGATTGAATACGTATTGCTTGCTAGTGCTGCAGGCCCAAAACCTTTGCTGGAATATCACAAGGTATCCCCGACTTTTCCATCCTTGCAGATAACTGTTCTGCTGTCTATGCAGTTCAACAATAATAACTTGAAGGTAAGTCAAACCTGAATGTTAGAGATCTGCCAGACACCAGCGCAATAGCAAAGAAATAAGATAGCAGTGATAGTCAGTGATAGGAAATAATTACCTTCAGTCAGTTTCTTTTTTCTCAAACAAACCTCTACTACTGGGATCAACGTAGTACCGATGCTGCCAAAGTAAGGTCACTGTCATCAAAACCTCTGAGCTGGTGAACATAAAAATGTGAGCTGTCGCTGATAGCAAACCAGTTTTCAAGATGAATTAATACACAATCTAACAATGTAAAAATAACAAAATAAAAACTGGTTAATCCCAACGAAAAATAACTCTTTTGAACAGTATGTTAATAAGACGGTCTTGTTTTAGTGAAGATTTTCCTTTAAATAATTGCATTTAAGCCATGTCTGGCAGGTTCATCTTCAGCAATAAAAACAGGGGAGAGAATTTAATAGAAAATAATAGTTTATGTGGCAGTTTCATGCTACAGACCTGCCACAGTTTGACCAAATCTGTGCAAGGCAGGATATGTTGTGAAGAGGGCTAGTGCCATTCTCGACTTGCCCCGGTCATCTGCCTGACGCCTTCTCTGTGCCATCTCCAAGACTAATCTCATCTAAGCCCAAATGATTAGTCCCTTAATCAATTAGTCGATTGACAGACAAACAATTAATTCAATATGGCTCACAGGAGGCTGAAATCTATCCCAGCAGGCACTGGGTGAAGGGTAGGGAGACACCCCAGACAGATCACCAGTCCATCACAGGACACACACGCGCACACACACACCTACAAGGAATTTACAGATTCCAAGTCGTCTAACATGCATGTCTCTGGGCTGTGGGGGGAAAGCCACACAAACCAGGAGAACATGCAAACTATACAGATGGTCTAGAATCAAACCCAGGAACCTCTAACAGTGCAGAAACAGTACAAGTGTAAATACCAAACATTTTCTTATTAGACTTTCACAAATGTTTCAAACATGCGCTTGCCTTTCTTCGAGTGGTATTGTTATAAAAATTAATACTTGATTTTATTTCCAACAGTTCAAACGAAGAGGAGAGTCATAGTGAAAATATAGTTAGGAAGACAACTATAATGACAAATAACAACTCATGCAAATGAATGAAAATAAAGCGCTCATTCAGCAAAAACAAGCCTCCGGGAGTCTTTTCAAAGCATCATGGACAATTTCTTGAACGTCGCCACTGAAATTATTTTCGTCTTTCCCAATCCCATAATTTTTTATGCAAATGCGCTAACATCACATCGGCAAAGCTACACAGGCAAATGATTCACCAAGTGACCAATTCGCCTAGAGAACAGGGAGCACTTTGGGTGTCAAGATAAAGTGTTATATAAATATAATCACTACCATTATTATTATTATTATTATTATTATTATAGTCTTGGCCAAAGGCATTGTGGGATTGCAGACAGTGTGAAGCTGGTCTCTGATGAGAGAAGAGGAGAGGGTGGAAAGTTAAACTGCTTTAACTGTGTGCGGTGGTCACGTCACGAGAGCCAATCACACTCGTCCAAATAAGGCAATAAAAGGGGTGTCATTTATCCCAAGTGCCATTAATGTATCCAAATGAGTGACTTTATTGTATTGCACTATTGGCTTCCTCACTAGTATTATATAGTAATGCATATCTATATGAAATATGACATGCTAATGTGTTTGTTTGTCCTCAATTGTAAACAACATCAGCACACCAATTTTCTTTTACGGGCTGATAAAGTTTTAATTTGAACTGTGCAATATGAGGGGGATGATTAACAGCTCTTCTTTTTATTTGTTCCACGACACTTTTTTGAAGGCTTGTGTTTGGTATCAAAAGACTCACAGAGGCTCAATTTCAGGTTAGAGGGAATTTGCATTTTAAAATTTCTACAAGCATTTTAACCTTTTCCTGAACTCTGCTTCAAAATCTTTTCATGAATTATCCTATAATAGCTTGAATTCTAGCACATATATGTCCCCTTAAAAACCCATCCATCCATTATCCAAACTGCTTATCCTGCTCTCGGGGTCGCGGGATGCTGGAGCCTATCCCAGCAGTCACTGGGTGGCAGGCGGGAAGACACCCTAGACAGGCCGCCAGTCCATCACAGGGCCGCCCACACACACACACACACACACACTCACACACACCCCCAGGGACAATTTAGTATGGCCGATTCACCTGACCGGCACGGCTTTTGACTGTGGGAGGAAACCGGAGCACCTGGAGGAAACCCACGCAGACATGGGGAGAACATGCAAACTCCACACAGAGGATGACCTGGGACGACCCCCAAGGCTGGACTACCCAGGGCTCAAACCCAGGACATTCTTGCTGTGAGGCAACCGCGCTAACCACTGCGCCACGGTGCCGCCTTCCTCTAAACAATTGCTCATCCAATCATACTTTTTGCTGGATAACTTCTGCGTGTTGAAACACTAACAGTTTACTACACTGTACATCTGTGGTCTGTACCAATTAATCTGGAGTGCAGCAAACACAGATAAACTTGACATACCTACCAATTTCTTACATCCCTCTAGGCTTAATTAAATTTGCCCAGCAGTATTGAAAAATGTATCTTGTCGAGTCATCTAGCACACACTAAACTGGACTGATGGATCGAGCTGATAACAATTTCAAGTCAGCAGTTAAGCAAACCTTACTCTCTATGAGCGTTTTTATGAAATCGAAAAAGGAACGGGTCTGTCCATCACAAAGCCTTTCATTGGTCAAGTTATGAAACCGAATTCATTATTCGGGGGATAGGGTGAGAAGAAACTACAAATAAATAAATAAATGGACTGCTATGTGAGAAAATACTCGGTAAACACGGTGCCTCATGCTGTGCTGCTATCCCACACCTATCCAATTTCTGTTGTTTTCACTCCACTGCTCCAGGCTGACAGACCTCGCTCAGCCTCCTCTCCTCAGAAACACTCGTATCCATGTCTCACCAATTAGGAGGAAAGAAAAGCCTTGAAAAATGCTGCTGTCTGATATAGCCAACCCAGCTAATGGCTACCACACCCAGCTCCCCTATAGGCCTGCACACCCTCACCATCATCCTGCACTCGGACGTGCAGGCTGGCTTGAGTGTGTGCAGTGTGCACTGTCAACCCGCTTTATGAGTCAGGGTAACATCCATGTCTGTCCAGCAGATTTGAGTGATATCATCGACGTGAAACGGACATAATTTTGTTAAATTCACCTGCAAGGAACACTGATAAAAAAAGCCTTATTCATCAGTCTAATCATATACTATATGTGTGTGTGTGTTGGCCCTGTGATGGCCTGTCCAGGGTGTCTCCCCGCCTGCCACCCAATGACTGCTGGGATGGGTTCCAGCAGCCCCGCGACCCTGAGAGCAGGATAAGCGGTTTGGATAATGGATATATATATATACATATATAGATATATAGATATATATGGGTATGTGTGTGTGTGTGACATAATGGATATGTATATATCTCAATATAGATGTAGGAAAACATTTTAATATGCTATACGCTACATATAAACATATATATGTATATATATATGTATATATATATGTATATATATATATATATATATATGTGTGTGTGTGTGTGTGTGTGTGTGTGTATATATATATATATATATGTGTGTGTGTGTGTGTGTGTATATACAGTGCTGCTTGAAAGTATGTGAACCCCTTGAGCAGTTTAGATGTTTCTGTTGTTTTACCATGATTTTCTTATTTTATCATCACCAGTTTTTATGTATGAAATGTCAGATATATGTTTATCAATTGCATGTACTCGTTTAGTGGGACTTGTTTAAGTGGCCCAAAAACTACATGAAACATGGAATTAGTGTATGTGCAAAAGTAAGTGAACCCCCAGCTGCATTGGTTAAGTCAAGCAGGTAACAGACTGTGGTGAAACACATTTGGGTGCTTAATTAATCATTTAGGTAGACCAATGAAATGAGACATCCTTGGGAAAGGGTTTGGCCTGCACTAATTAAAAGAGAGAGGAAACCAACCAAACCACTGTGGTCCCATACAAATCAACAATGCCGAGAGCAAAGGAGATATCCGAGGACATGAAGAAGAGGGTAGTGACAGCCCATCAGTCTGGGGAGGGCTATAAGACCATCTCCAAAAGATTCCAGCTCCATCCATCCACTGTAAGATGAAAAATTTACAAATGGAGGGCCTTCAAAATGACAGCAACTCTGCCTAGAAGTGGACGCCCATCAAAACTATCACCTAGAAGCACCAGAAAAATAATAAATCAGGTAAAGGCCAACCCACACATCACCTCTAGAGAGTTGCAGACCTCTCTGGTAGCATCTGGGACAAATGTGCATGCGTCTACAATCAGACGAAAATTGAATAGCCATGACATTCATGGGAGGGTTGCTAGAGGGAAGCCTCTGCTCTCAAAAAAGAACAAAGCTGCCCATTTCAACTTTGCCAGAGAGCACTTGGACAAACCAGAGACCTTCTGGAAGTCCATTCTCTGAACAGACGAGTCCAAAATATAATTATTTGGTCACAATCAAAACCAACATGTTTGGAGAAAAGCCAACACTGCATATGAAGTAAAGAACCTCCTCCCAACAGTGAAGCATGGTGGTGGAAATGTGAAGGTCTGGGGCTGCTTTTCTGCTTCTGGACCTGGACGACTCCATATTATCCAAGGAACCGTGGATTCTCCGGCATATCAACAAATCCTTGACCAGAATCTCCTGCCATCAGTCAGGGAGTTGAAGCTGGGATGAAAATGGATTATGCAACAAGACAATTACCCAAAGCATTCCAGCAAAACTACGAAGGAATGGCTTCAGAGGATTCGTACTCTGGATTTGCCCAGTCAAAGTCCGGATCTTAATCCAATTGGAATGTTGTGGCGAGACCTGAAGAAGTTGGCACATACCAGATGTCCCTCCAACCTCTCTCAACCGGCTGAGTTCTGCAAGGAGGAGGGGCAAAAATCCTCATAAGCAGATGCGAGAGACTGGTTAGTGGTTACTGAAGATGTTTGGTTGAAGTAATGGCCTCAAAAGGAGGAGCCACAAGCTACTAATACAAGGGTTCACATACTTTTGCACATGTTAAATTTTCAGTTTTTGTGAAATAAACCACCTTCGTTGAATTAAATAATGAAAATATATCTCTTTTTGTGTGTGTGTCCATTATTTGGAAAGTGTGCTTTACAAATTGGGATTTGGATGTATGTGTAATAAGCTTATTTTAATGTTTTTTACAAAAACAGTGACCATGTCTGGAGGGTTCAAAAACTTTCAAGCAGCACTGTATATATATATATATATATATATATATATATATATATATATATATATATATATATATATATATATATATATATATATATATATACTGACACTGCCCGAGGAGGAAACACCAAGGGTGGTCTGACAGGACGTGGAAGCGGGAGGAAACAGTGAGGGTGGTCTGACAGGACGCGGAAGTGGGGCAGGCTAAGCTAACTGCTAGCCCATGCGGCCCGGCAGTTACTAGTCATCCTGGCTGGCGTTAGTTCACTTGGACAGTGATTTTATTTTTATTTTTTTGTTCAGTTTGGATAAATGTGTTAGTTTGGATATGTGTGTTCTTGTAGTTCTTGGATGGCTTTTTGTCTTTGTGTTGCACAACTGTGGGCTGGGAGAAACGACAAATAAAGCATTCCTGACTCCTGATTCTAAAAAGCTAGTTTTTTTTATTATTATTGTTATTGTTTTCCCACCAAAGAGGTAAACTAAACAAATACAAATCTCTCTGCCATTCTGCACCCAGCATTGTGTCCACATTCAATGTATTACTGTGATGTGTAAAAATAAATGAATAAAACAAATAGAGCATAATTCTAATCTCTGAAGCAAAATTATTCTTTGTCAATTGTAATCAACCACAACAGCGTCAAGTGAGGATGGGAGCATTATATTTCCCTGGCGTGATGAAGTCTAGTCAAGACACGGTGAAACACACTGTGGACGCACGGGTAACACACTTTCGGTTACGATGCTTGCCCTGGAAACGGTCCTCGCTCTTCTACGAGTTTCAGCTCTGATATACCGAGTATGTCAGAGAAAGGTGTCTCATTAAAAAAAAAAAAAAAACCCTGCTCTAATTCTATGCCGGCTGTCTGTCCTCGTAACCTCATGAATATAACGGCTCTGCCTCTCCTGCAGAGCTCCAGCTCGCTCACTGGGGACACGAGGACAGAGGGGCCTTTTAGCTGCTGATAGCCGAAATAATCGAGCAAGCTTTTGCTCTCTGGTAGAGCCGCTTTAACACCCCGTGGCGCGCACGCCGTTTAAAATCGCTCCGGGTTGTGTAACGTTTTCATTGTGCCGCATCATAACAGAATGTGCCTTAGAAAATGTTTCATGACACCTACATCCGCGAACACTTCTGCACCGCGTCAGCCTATGCAACTGTCTACTGTATTATTTTTTTTCTTTCCTGCAGCTGTAATCATTGGTGCACATCCCCCCCCCCCTTCACAGCGGCTCAGCTTCTTTGTTGGGCTCTGCAGAGACAAAAATCCTCAAATGAAATGTCCTGCAGGAGTGTTTGCTTCTGCGGGATGAAGGGTGAAATCAGTGCATACTAATGAAAGTCTAGACGGCTGGCGCTGTCTCGAGCTTTCCCGGCTTTCCACCAAACGACACCGTCGAAAGACCGAGTGGTGGGGTGGAGAAACCTTAAGAGTCTTTTCTTACTTGTTCACATCCTCGCAGACACATTGTTGGTTATAGTTTGGTTGAGTCAGGGCCAACTTCTCTGCTGTGACATGAAAATGGTTTTCAAAAAAATAAAAATGAGATGCATGAGCACAATGTAGCTACGTGTACGTTGCAGAGATCACATACAAAAAAAAAAAGAGACTGATGATGACTCACCCCATGAGAGGATCCACAGCTATTCCTTTAGGATTCACCAAGTCGAGGTGTAGGATAGTAACACACGTGTCCCCACCATAGTCACAGACAAATATCCTGTCACTGACTCGGTCTACAAAGTAGAAGTTGCCTGTCAGCCAGTCAACGGCCATATATTCAACATCTGCAGGGGAGGAAGGACAGCAGACGTTTAAGACTCATTTGAAATAACCAGTTGAAAAAAATAAAATCTATTACATGCAGCTGCTGGATGATACACACACACACAGTATATATAATGTGTGTGTGTGTGTGTATATAAATATACACATACACACACAGTATATATACAGTATATATATATATATATATACACATATACACACACACACACAAACAGTATATATAATGTGTGTGTGTGTGTATATATATATATATATATATATATATACACACATACACACACAGTATATATACAGTATATATAGTGTGTGCGTGTATATATACACACACACACAGTATATATACAGTATATATATATATATAAATATATATATACACACACACACAGTATATTATATACTGTATATATATATACTGAGAATGATATAGAAATTTTGTTCTAAACCTCTCAGGTATACTGTTGAATATATATATTGGGGGGGGGGGGTTTACCACTTTTCTCCCCAATTGTACTTGGCCAATTACCCTATTGTCCGAGGGGGGGGGCCGCAGACTACCAAATATCTCCTCTGATACATGTGGAGTCGCCAGCAGCTTCTTTTCCCCTGACAGTGAGGACTTTCGCCAGGGGGACGTAGCGTGTGGGAGGATCACGCTACCCTCCCCCCCCCCCAGTTCCCCCCCAAACAGGCACCCCGACCGACCAGAGGAGGCGCTAAGTGCAGCGACTGGGACACCAACCCACATCCAGCTTCCCACCCGCAGACACGGCCAATTGTGTCTGTAGGGGTGCCCGACCAAGCCGGAGGTAACACGGGGACTCGAACCGACGATCCCTGTGTTGGTAGGCAACAGAATAGACCGCCACACTACCTGGACGCCTATACAGATATATTCTGAGCATGATACAGAAGTTCTGTTCTAAACCTCTCAGGTATACTGCTGAGTATAGCCGATGGAGAAGGATGAATGCATCCAACCCTAATCCATTTCATGCCGCTGCATAATGAACCAAACCGGAAAGAAGCAACACAGTTAAAATGACAGCACAACAATGACAGCACAGAGGATCGGACAGAGACGGGCTGAGAGAAAGAGAGGGTGTGGAGAGGAGGCGGAGGGAGAAGTCAAACAAGAAACACTGGCAGCGAATGGCCAGTAACGCACTTTGCAAACTTTGCAGCATTTTCACTTCCTGTTCTTGTGTGAAGTCACGCAGATTTCTCATCTTAGCACAGCGAAGCTGCCCAGAGGACTCTGTAGATAAAACCCAGCATGTGGTGTTCTGGCTGTGCCAGAAATCCATTGCCAGGCTCCCGTTTGTATCCATTGACCTCAGGGGGTGCAGGCCTGATCCGTCCAGCTGAGAGCTGATAATATGATCTGTGCCTCCAATGAGAAGCACCGGAGGGCTGTCACCAGTCTCTGAAGCAAAGGGAAGCATTTGGAAGAGATTTTAGGACGGCCACACTGGAATACATCACACTGGAACAAGGTAAATTCATTTCAAGGTCTTAAAAAAACTACACTAGATCTCCTTAATTACATTAGCAACGATGTTTGATCAGCACAACAAAGTGAGTTGCATACATATAAGGACAAGTGGAGGACAAACAAAGGAGTGAGGTCCTTCCCTGCTGTGCGCTACTGCGGGATGGAGCAAAGAGCCTAGTAAAGCTGACATAACCTGCTTTATGGGCTTAATTGACCATGTACGTCCCCTGACATCCAGTTCATCCCCCCAAAAAAAACCTTATTTATCCTGAGCTCCCACACAAGTTCAGGTCAGGGGCCCGCTCTCCTAATATGGACAATAAATCAGGATGTCTGCTCACAAACCCACCTCTCTTATCCCTCTGAATCAACTTTTAGGAGCCAGCCATTTCTTTTTCCCCACACCGTCAGCGGGACGGGGCTTTGGCCAGGCTTTCCGAAGATCTCTGCCAGCTTTCAATCAAACTTAAACTCTGGTAACTCGCTTGCAGGAACAACAAAGTTTTGCCGAAGCGAACCACCGGACTCATTTAGCCTACTCCTCCTAACAAATACTTAGCAATAATAATTAGCAAATACTTAACGAGAACAAATACTTGGTAACTAGAACCTTCCTCGGGATGGTTTAATACAATGCACTGCAGAACCATTGTACCGGTTTGCACATGATAGGGAGGCTTTGGGTTACCAAAGCCTCCCTATCATGGAATATGGCCCACAATGCATTACTTCCCAATCAAAGACCTGACCAGAGGACTGAAATGGAAGGTGTGATTTCCTGACAGGTCCATGCATTACATAACAGGAGGGCATTTGCAAGCAAAAAAAGCTCATCTATCAGGGTAGCATGAAGTTAGAGATCCATGTGATATGTCAAGCGGGGGGGGGGGGTAATAACATTGTTCACTTTCGTGGGAGCCGAACGAGAAAAGCTTAAATCAAGATTAAATCCCAGGTAGACATTTTGTGCTGTGGAGTTTCGACTCGAATCTAACATTGAACACCTCAATGTGTTTTTCATACCCTCCCGCCCCCCCCCCCTCCCGTCCTCTGGCCTGCGAGAGCGCCGTTTGAAATTGATATTCACGAGCTCTCTCAACTAATGGTAACCCCATAGTTATCCCTGTGCATTAATTCCTCACCGCTAAATTAATATTAATGTGCATAAAGCATTGGGTTCAGTTAAGTTTATGGGTAATCATATTCAGTTTATTCCTGGTAGGACACCAGTCACATTGATTAAAAGCAGCGACGACGGCGTTCTCCCCAGCTAGGTGCGCCGCGCCGCGAGCTATTTTCAACCCCCCATATGTGCCATAGCTGCGGAGCCCCCCCCCCCCCCCCAAAAAAAAAATCTATTCCACGTCACGCTTCGATGAATGACACAAACCAGGCGCGGCAGAAGGTTAAACTTGTTTACTGGCTGATAGCGGACCACCGCAAAACATCACCTCCATTTGTTGTTTTATTATAAGTAGGCTATTTTAGTCATAGAGACAGATTTGTTTCCGGCGTCAGACGTTGGCATAAATCAAGGTGACGCCGGGCATTGTCTCCGCACAAAATACTCCAGACTGCTCCCACTTAAAAGCCTCACGCTCATTAATTTTATCATTATCCCAGCCTGACCACGTCTCCCCGCTCCCGCGCGGCTGATAGATGTGGTCACTGGTAAACCGCATTAATCTTACTCCACCAAATGAAGAGCAAGATAAACTATAACTTGGTTTTAAAAAAAAAAACCCTCCCCACGTATTAATAGAAAAGATGCATAGATGCATTGCTATGCAGATGATGCTGTCTTCTAATGCGAGCGTGCGCCTCACCTTGTTTGGCTTTGCAGGACGTCCTGTCAGGCTGCAGGATGTATCCCTCTGTGCAGCTGCATCTGTATGACCCGTAGGTGTTCATGCAGGTTTGGCTGCACGCGCCATACAAGGCACATTCATCATGATCTTATGGAGAAAGGAAGAGTCATTTATAACAAATTAGGTGTGCCCAAACATGACCCAAATACATAAAGTATACTTAATGTGGCTTCACTCTGGCACCTTGGAAATAATTACTTTTATAACCAATGAGTCTTTTTTTTTTTGAAGCCACAGTAAAACCAGCTACGCATATGTCTCCCTGAAACAGGGCAAAACCCTGAAAAGCCCCACCATCTTCTTTAATCACCTCCTCGGCGCGGTCAAATCCTTATGCGCTTATCTGCTTGGTGCAAGGCATATTCCGTGTCAAAAGCTGACAACTCGCCACTCGAGGCACCTCTGACCCCAGGAAAGTATTATATGGTAAGTTGCCCTTACCAGTTGTCAGGCACCAGGCTGATGCCGGGTCCAAAGGGTGGAGGTGGGAGAGGGGGGGTAGGGGTAGGGGACTGTGGAGCAAAAAAGGGGCCCTGGCTACGGACAGACAGGTCCACCTTCTGCCTGTTCCAACTTCAAGTCTGTCTGGGAGTGAGGGAGGGGGGCGGGGGACACACAGGGGGACCCTCCATGGGGCAGAAGCCTCTGCTCGAGCTGGTGATGCCTACCTCTGCAGCTCGTCCCATCCTCACCGACCTCGAAGCCATCAGCGCAGAAACAGAAGGTGCCGTTCCTCGTCATGACACAGCCGTATCGGCAGTGGAGCTCGTGGCATGCCGATAGGAGCTCTATAGGGGGGAGAGAGACAGAGAGAGACAAAGAAGGGGACAGAGAGAGAGAGAGCGAGACAGAGAGAGAGACAAAGAGAGAGAGCAAGAGAGAGAGAACGAGAGAGAGAGAGAGAGAGAGAGAGAGAGAGAGAGAGAGAGAGAGAGAGAGAGAGAGAGAGAGAGAAAGACAGAGAGGGACAGGGAGAGAGACAAAGAGAGAGAGAGAGAGAGACAGAGGGGGTGTGTGAGACAAAGACAGCGAGAGAGAGGGACAGAGAGAGAGTAAGAGAGAGAGAGAGAGAGAGAGAGAGAGAGAGCGAGAACGAGAGAGAGAGAGAGAGAGAGAGAGAGAGAGAGAGAGAGAGAGGGACAGAGAGAGAGAAAGAGAGAGAGCAAGAGAGAGAGAACAAGAGAGAGAGAGCAAGAGAGAGAGAGAGAGAGAGCAAGAGAGAGAGAGAGAGAGAGAGAGAGAGAGAGAGGACAAGAAAAAAGGGATGGCAAATTATTTTCTGATTTTCCCCCTCGTCCCCTTTTCCTTTTATTCCACCTCCCCCCCTCCGCTGGCACGGGGCCTTTTGACATGACTGGTTATCAGTCCTCCAGTTAAAACGCAGATCAATATCCTGGAGTGTGTGAAGTGCCGCACAGACACAGTGTCGGGGGGGGGGGGGGAACGCTTTTCATGTAACTGTTAACTGCAGACACTGTGAAGCTGGTTACACGCTTCAGCGAGTTCCAGCCAACACAGAAATGGAAGTGGCGGAGGGGACGGGGAATAGCGCTGAAAAGAAGAAAAAAAGAAGCGTAAGTTGGATGTGCGCAGAGTAAACATCCGCTGTGTCGCGTCTTGTTGAGAAGTTCAAATAACATTAAATCTCAGGTTGTTTATAGTTGAAGCCAACTGAACGCGGCCTTCCCAGCACTGAAGAAAGCATGGGGGGAGGGGGGGGGAGAAAGTAATTACTTTTTTTTTTTATTTTCTGCTGCCCATGTTGGAGCATAATGATTGTACCGAGCCGGCTCAACACAATCCCACAGTCTGCGCTGGAAACAACGGTTATTACGCGCGACACGTATAGACCACGCCATCGTCACCTGCCCGCGGCTATCAACATAATCGATATCAGCGTCGATTCCCCGGAGTCCGCGTTGGTTTGTCACTGCCTGTGACGCGTCTCTCCTGCGACACGTCCTCTGTGACGTCATCCTTCGGCCCGGCGAAGGAAACAGAAGGCCCGGCGAACGACGGCGTGCGCGCGTGACATCTCTCTTCCGGGAGGAGCAGCCGCGCGGAAAGAATCGGCCCTTGAAAAGGAGACGTTGCTTTAATTGCACAAAGCCAGATATGCCAGCCGAACATTAATTACTGTCAGCTGACGGCTCGGAGGATGAAGGCGCGCGCGCGGAAAGCAGCGGAGGAGACGTTTTGGAAACCGCCGCGAGACGCCGCAGCGGCGGCAGACCGGCTCGCTTTATGACAGCGTGCGTTTCACGTTCACATCGGAGCGTGGGCGGCACGCCGCCGAGAGCGGCTGTTGTTGTCATTTCTGAAGGCATATAAAAAAAAAGACAGTATTGTAATTCGGTCTCGGTTTTAAGTAGTTATTATCGAAATTTCATTAGCGTGGGCAAGCCTGACACTTTGAAAGACTCGCAGTCCAAAATGTTATCAAGTTGTCAGAGGCCCCTTTTTTCTCCATAACTGGATGCGTCTCTGCTGTTCGTTCCCTTGCGAGTTAAAAGGAGCTGAAGACTTTGAGGCGCTGTGGTTTGACAGCAGAATACTTCTGGCGGCGCTTGATCCCACGTTAGCTGAACGGCGGCGGAATGGTAGCAAGCTTGTGGAAATATCAGCAACTGTGGATAAATGGGGCACGCTATGGTTGGGAACGCAGAGGATAAAATAGACAAGCGCTACACTGGACACACACACACACACACAGTAGTGTAGCGTGCATGGATAAGTAGACACGTTGGTCCTTGACTAACGGGTCGGACCCTTTAGTCGACTGGTTAACGTTGTCGCTTGCGGTGCAGGAGATACGGGTTCGCGTCCCGGGTGTGGCGGTTCCCGGGCCGCCGCCCCCCCGAATTCGCTACATTGGTGTCAGAAGTGGGATGACGAGACCGTGAGGTCATCGGAAGCGCGTGTGCCTGTCCGCATGGGCTAGCAGTTAGCTTAGCCCGCCCCGCTTCCGCGTCCAGTCAGACCTCCCTCGGTGTTACCACCTCGGCTGCAGCTCCAAGCAAGGCCGCGCGTCACTGGGCCCACAAGGCACGGCGGACCAAGCACTCCCAGCCGATCCGGCGCCAGCTCCGCCATCTTCCATCCGTCCATTATCCAAACCGCTTAGCGGGGATGCTGGAGGCTATCCCAGCAGCCACTGGGCGGCAGGCGGGGAGACACCCTGGACAGGCGGGGACACACCCTGGATGGGCCGCCAGACCACCACAGGGCGGAGCGGAGTCGAAAACACGTCGAGCAAGCGGGACAGAAGCGCCCGCTGAGAGCCACCACCTCTACACCTGCTCTACCATCTAACGAAGGCCAAACTTAAACGCACACGTATACAAAGACACCGCATGAACGGTACTGGGTGAAGCCGCCGCCAACGTGAATTCGCGACGCCATCTTCCCACACCGGAAGCGGAAATTTAGACACAAGCCTCCCGGGGTTAAAAAGGGTAGAGGCTAGTTCCCATCGATGCAGAGAACGGAAATGGAGTAGAGAACGGTCAACTGAGCATGCGCGAAATGCCTCTACCATGCCTCCACACGCCCCGCGTAGCGTCCAGCCGCTAGGATTCTAGGAAGACCCACCCCTACTCTGCGTCTGATTAGCTAACTTTAACCCTAACCTTAACCTTAACCTACCCAAACAACGGAGGCAACAAGTACTTGCGCATGCTCAGTTGACCGTTCTCTGCATCGATGGGAACTAAACCACTAATAACACACATTAGCCCCGAGCTAACGGGTCTTACCCTTTAGCCGAGCGGTTAGTGATGTCGCCTTGCGGCGCGGTACACCCCGTATCGAATCCCGCACCGGGCAAGAACATAACCGGTTACACTATTCTCTACCGCTTAAAAAGCGAGGCAGGTGCAACAAGGCGTTATAGCGGTTAAGGCGGGACATGAATGCGTGTGTGTATCAACGGTAGATGAAAACAACAAAACTCATGCCTCACTTTTTGGCAGTGTTTTCAAAATCAAAAAAAGTGTATTTTTAGCCCCAAACCCGAAATTACTAGAAAACACGAGTGAAATCCACAGTCTATTCGTCGGCACTTGGAATAACAGTGAAATATCTTATTTTTTTGTGACATAACGCAGTGATGATGCACGCTGAGGTGCACAGCATGAAAAGATGACATCCAGGTAGCCCAGCACAGCTCTGACTGCAGCGCCTTCACCCCATTACTGCCGTGTACAGTGGTTGGCTGAGCAGCGGATGTGCAATGAAATAGCATGTTGATTCCGCTGAACAGAGACCTCCTTTAGATCAGTTCAGCGAGCCGTCTCCGAGACTTTGCAGCCCATTCTCTCTCTTCTCTCGTGGTTCTGTGTGTGGGCCCCAGGAGTGTTTCGGCGTTATCATTCATGGCTTGGTACAGTTAACTGGCACACTTCCCTGTTGAGTGGGAAGGCAGCATGCAAAGTAGGCTAGACGCTGGGCCTGGAGCTATTCAAAGATAATCCACATATCTGGTAACGGACACAAAATGATCAATTATCCCACAACATGGACGGACTGAGGGGGATTGTCTACCTATTAACAATGAGTCTGTCTCGGTAGCATTCCCATGCAGGGCACCATACTACCTGTATGATCATAAATCAGTAGCATATATACACACAAACATATGGTTTCCGGAAAAAAACCAACTATATATATATATATATATATATATATATATATATACATATACGTATATACATACTCACACACAGATAGATAGATAGATAGATAGATAGATAGATAGATAGATAGATAGATAGATAGATAGATAGATAGATAGATAGATAGATAGATAGATAGATAGATGCTTTGATGCGATGCTCCCCATGCGTATATTGATCACAATTTGTGCAAAATGCAATTGCATTGCGTGATCAAACGTGTTGAAATGCAGTGCGTTCACGTTAGTGTTTTCCAACATATGGGCACAGTTATGATGCCGCGAGTAAATGGAGAGAGAAAAAAAGAGACCTAATTGCTTTAATTTGAATTTTCACACATATTAAAATACAAACACAGTCATATTGGTTTTTACTGAGATTGAGTTTTCGTGCCACTTTGAAATCCAATCCAGACGTTTGAATGGGATCTATGCAGATATGCATTTCACTCCCCTGGCGCCATGACGCTGGCGCTGTAATAGTGACACATCCCAATGCAAAGCATGTCAATGAATTTCTCCCTATGTTTCACGGACGCATATTGCATTTCTCAAAAGGTGGTAGTTGTGTCTAAATTCGGTGTAATCAACAGTCTGGGGGTGGGGTGTTAGTCACGTCATCAATGAAAAACCAAATACAGTACACTGCTAGATAGACGTGAGGTGCGAAATTACATATGTGTGGAAAGAAATAGCGTGTAACAAATTCATTGCTTCAGCAAGTCGGGGAGGAGGTCTACGGTTCTGATAAGCGTTGTTAGGGTGGACAGGTGGTGGAGAGAAGAGGGCAAGTGGCTGCTGTTGTCACAGGTGAGGAATCCGGTGCGGCCTGCAAAAAGGCCTTGAGATCCACTCGAGATCGGGTTCAAAAAAAAAACACAAAAGCGAGTGCGCATGAGATTGCCAAACTATCCGAGGTGTCACTGTGCAGAAGCCCCACACGTTTGGAGGAACGCAATATGTGTTAGGCTGCCTAAGCTTGTGATATACTCTATATGCATACTCTGTACCCTTGGCCATGAATACTATGAGTTAGTCTCCTCACCCGTGACAGGAATCAGGAATCAGGTACATTTATTTGTCATTTCATTTCATGTATTTGCATACATGAAATGAAATATCACGCCAGCTCTCCCAGCCAGACACCCTCGACACACCTCCCCGCACTCCACACGACGACACCAACAACACAGCCAACGCCAGGCGAGGCCGCCGCCAGACCGCCCTCGGTGTTATCGGAACTGCCGGTCTGCATGGGCTAGCAGTTAGCGTAGCCTGCCCCGCTTCCGCATCCCGTCAGACCGCCCTCGGTTTTTCCTCTTTGGGCACAGCTTCGGACAAGGCTGCGGTCCCCGGGGCCCACAAGATGCAGCAGACCAAGCTCCCCTAGCCGATCCAGCACCAACTCTCCCAGCCATGAGACGAAGGCACAAACCCAGACGCAGATGTGGACAAATCCACTGCAATGGACGGCACTGGGTGAGGCCGCCGCAAATGTAAGTTTGCGCCGCCATCTTCCCACACCAGTACTGGGTGAGGCCGCCTCAAATCTTCCCACACCGGAAGTGGTGACGGCTAGCACTTGCCCCAGTCTCTCTGATTCCTGGACTGTGGTCAGACAGTTGATTACGCTGAATTTAGGCAAGCTTAACACGCAGCCTTTTGAGAAATGCAATATGCATCCTCCGAATGCAGAAACAGACTGATGTGCTTTGCATTTAGCTGCATCACCTTTACAGTGCAAGGGGAGTGAGTGTAATAGCTATGCAAAGGTTTAGATTGGATTTTAAAATGGTATGAACATCATGTTTCCTTTAGGGAAACACAACATTGCCATGTTTGTGTTTCGCTGTGTGTAAAAATCAAGAGTAAAACCACTTCAGCCATATTTTGCTTTTACTTGTGATGTCATACCGGGGTGTGCATGTTGGAACACAATCACCCGTGTCAACAGTTAAGTCAGATAAATTCAACTGGAAATTCCTCCATTTTTTCTAAACGGCCTTTACAGTTCAGGGTTCAAGTGGGGAAACCATGACATCTATGGGTGTGGACATGCCACTCCGCCTGACGGATGAAGACGTAATCAACCCTGTGCATAACGGTAGTCCACTGACTTCCGGTTTCTACTGCAGCGGGCATACCGGTTTCCTGTTTGTTGGCGTGCGCTATTGGCAATGGCGTATTTTTCGCGATGCCTGCGAGATTTACCACGGATAAATGTCAACGACGTTGTACATATCAAGTTGTACATATCAAGTTACGTCCACAATTATGAAGATGAGCGGACGGACGGACGGAATTGTGGACGTAACTTGACGTCGTGAAAAATACGCTATTATCAACGGCACATGCCGACAAACAGGAAACCGGTATGACTGCTGTAGCAGAAACCGGAAGTCAGTGGACTACAGTTATGCACAGGGTCGATTGTGGACATCTGTTCTGACGTCCTCAAACGTTTGACGCCTTCTGTGACATCACTCCTGACTCCTGAAGGCGACGCCCCCTCCTCCGGCTTGTGACTGGAACCGCCGAGGTAGTGACATCATTGCGGCAGTGCAAATGAAATGGCATACAGGTGGCGTTGCAGCCCACGACCCACCTACCCCCCTCCCGGGCCAGCAAGGCTGTTCCAGTTTAACATGCCGTGTATGTCCACTTTCACGCCTCTTCCAAACCATTCTTATTGCCGCTCCACAGCGTGTATATCTTGATCCTTAAAGCCGCCTTCCTGATCCTGTAAGTGTGTGTAAACTGCTGAGTCTTGACCCAGAGGGCTTGCTCTCTCCTGCTGCCCCGTGCGTCTATAGAGAGGGGCTGGTCTGGTCCCCCCCCCCCCATTGTACAAGTCTGTACATTCATCACTTTTTCCACTTTATACTTGTGACAGCATACTACTACCTGGATGACGGAGATGAATCTTCACAGACAAATCATATGTACAGACATACTCACAGACAAGAAAGTGAGTCTCAAATATTTCTCCAATGGTTTATATGTTTAATTAAATGAAACTGTATTCTTTCCCCCTTTTCTCCCCAACTGTACTTGGACAAATACCCTATTTTCTGAGCAGTCCCGGTCGCTGCTTCCCCCTCTACCGATCCAGGGAGGGCTGCAGACTACCACATGCTTCCTCCGATACACGTGGAGTCGCCAGCCGCTTCTTTTCACCTGACAGTGACGAGTTTCACCAGGGGAACGTAGCGCGTGGGAGGATCACGCTACCCCCCCCCACTGAACTGGCGCCCCCAACGACCAGGACACATACTCACATCCGGCTTCTCATCCGCAGACACAGCCACAGCCACAGCCAATTGTGTCTGTGGGGACCCCCAACCAAGCCGGAGGTAACGCGGGGACTCGAACAGGCGATCCCCGTGTTGGTAGGCAACGGAATAGACCGCTATGCTACCCGGACGCCCATGAAGTTGTATTTCTTCACAAACTGTTCCATACAGTTCCATACATGGGAAGGGGGGGGGGTATCTAAGGCTCTAAGGCCCAATTCATTGTGGGTTTAGCCCCCCCCCCAAAAAAATCAATATTTCATGACCTGGACAAACCCAATGCTTTGCCGTCATCATGTTGGTTATCCGCAGCTCACGTTGCAGCAGTCAAATGATAAAGGGATGTAGAGAGAAGAGCCAAGCGGTATCTGTACTGTATTCAACAGCAGCACGCCCAGTCCAAGTTGCTCGCATAAAATATTTCAACAAGATTTTTTTTTTCTGGAACTATGTGCAATTAAGTCAAAATCTGCCTTCATTTCTGCTAGTTTGTTACTTGCACCCATTGAAAAAAAACACTTAATTTGGCATATCTAAAGTTACAAGAGGGTTTTTTTTATTGTTCTTTTTCAAGTAAGGAGTATGGCGGTCCTCTGAGCTAGCTAGTGTTTATTAGCAACATTTCTCAGATGCCAAGGTTATGAACTCATGGCAGCTCCTCCAGAACTTTCCCGGACCTGCCCCATGAGGTCCGCAGATGGCAGGCTGTACGTAGTGAGGGTGGTGCTGTTCCCTCCCCCACACCAACAGGAAGCGCTCCAGCACGAGAGAGAGAGGTGCTGAGTTTAGACTAACAGTCCACCCCCACCCGGCCTAATTATTGCCTCTCTTTACGGATGCCCATGGCCTTTGTCTCTGGATAGCCCGCCTTTAACAAGTCCCTGTGTAGTGGAGGCCTCTAATTAATGGGGAGCCAAATTAAGATGCTGATCCAACACAGGAGATGGGCATAAAGCCGGCTGAAACAAAAGGATGAAATGGATTTGCTGCCCCCCCCCCAAATTAGCGGCTCAGCCCGCCCCTGCGGGCCCCCCGTCAGTGAGGTGGATATTCTTGACACCGAGATTGAATCGGGACATTAATGTTATTCATATCTCCCGGAGGGGGGGGCGGAGCTTCGAACGTTCGAGCTCTTCAGACGCACGCGTCGGGCAATGTTTGCGTAGGGCGTGCAATGATTGCGACGACACAATGTATCGAAAGGGGTTTTAAGAAGTCATCCGAGGAGCTTAAAGCGTGTCAGCGTTGACGTGACACAGAACTGTCTCGCGCGGTCTAGAAGGTAAAAAAAACAAAAAAAAACTTCCGGAGAAATTGAGAGATACACGCGCATATAACGAGTCGTTTTTTTTGGGGGGTGGGGGGGTGGGATGTAATCCCGCGGCTCAAAACTGGGGCTAAAATGTGACAGTTAAATGTTGTTAATCCCTCAAAGCGCCATTATTTTTATTTTTTTCCCCCAGAGAGCTGCGAGAACTGGTGCGCCGCCAAGCTTCTGACGTGCCCTTAAATATGGGAGGAAACATCACGGGTGTGAGCGCCGAAATCTTCCGGGCGAACAATGAAATTTTAATTCCAACCACTTGCGAGGGAGAAAATCCCCTGTAATAGGATTTGATGACACCAGATTGTTTCCCCGTATTAGGGGAGTGGGGGGTGGGGGGGGGAGTAACGATATGAGTGACAATATCTTGTCAGGCCGCGCGGCACAACAAAGTGAGACGCATGAAATATTGAGTTGCGCCGCGCGCGCGCGCGCCGGCTCCCGGGCAGCCAACCAGAACCCGCCGTCGCCGGGATGACGAGGCCCTGAAGTTTGTCTGTCTGGAGATTCAACCTAAAACATCCCCCCCTCCCCTCCCCTCCCCCTTTTTCTCCCCAACCGTATCCGGCCAAGCTGTCCCGCTCGCTGCTCCACCCCCCCCCCCTCTCTGCCGATCCGGGGAAGGCTGCAGACTACCGCGCGCCTCTTCCCATACACGTGGAGTCGCCAGCCGCTTCTTTTCACCTGACGGTGAGGAGTTTCACCAGGAGGGGGACGTAGCGCGCGGGAGGATCACGCTACCCCCCCCCAGCCCCCCTCCCCCCGAGGAGGCGGTAGTGCAGCGACCAGGACACATACGGGTTCCCCACCCGTGTCTGCAGGGACGCCCGACCATGCAAGCCGGGGGTAATAGCACGAGCCGGGATCCCCGTGTTGGTACACCTAAAACTCTTTGTTTATAGACAGGACACTTGGAGAGCGGTCCGGGGGGGGCGGGGGGGCGGGGAGGACCTCCGAAGCTCGTAAACCCCCCCTCCGCGTGCGTTAACCTCAAACCCTATCAAAATGTTTGGCATTACGAGCGCGTCCATGCCGATCTAATAAAGCGGCCTTCCGTCCATTCTGTTGTAACACGGGGGGGGGGGGGAGGGGGAGGAGGAGGGGGAGGCGGCGGCGCACACTCGCTGTAACTGCTGCGTCCGTGAGAGGGGCATGAATCCAATAAAAATGCTAATAGATTACACAACATACAAGGTTAGTCAGCGGCACTTGCAACCGGCGGAGGAACGGCAGAAACTAAACACACTCACGCACGCGCGCGCGCGCACGCACGCACGCGCAAGGGGGGAAACTGTGAGTTGCACACACCGGGGACGGGGCAGTATCACAGGCACCCTCGCCCTGGAGAAAGTGTTTGTTTGCTGGTTTGACTGTGGTAATGAAAAGTTAATCAAGTGAGATAATTGGGTGTTGTTCAGAGATGCAGGGTGGGAGAGAAGAAGCGTGTCTGACGCTGTCTCATCGTCGCTCTTATGCAGCAGCTCTATCTGGTACAGGGGGGGGGATGAGGGAGAATATAGAAAATGTATATTTGTATTATTATCTAGACAGTGTCGGGGCCCATTTCTTCATCTAGTACAACAAGATTAAGGGCTAGTCGGTATTGTGTGCCCGGAGAAATGAACAGCTGAAATGGAACTTCATTTCATTCATCCAGTCATTATCCATCCATCCATCCATCCATCCACCCATCCATTATCCAAACCTGCTCTCAGGGTCACAGGGATGCTGGAGCCTATCCCAGCAGTCACTGGGCGGCAGGCGGGGAGACACCCTGGACAGGCCATCACAGGGCCAGCACACACACACACACCAAAATAATTTAAATGCTATTTGACAATATACCATAATTAGCATCTGAAAGTTTAGCCAATGTAAAATTAAATTTAAACCCATTTTACAACTTAACACTTAAAGTGGACAATAAGCGCTGATAAGCTCACAAGATTTCATCTCTGTAAGTCAAAAACTGAAAATTAAACTACGAAATAAGGGCGTCCGGGTGGCGTGGCGGTCTATTCCGTTGCCTACCAACACAGGGGTCGCCGGTTCGAATCCCCGTGTTACTCCTGGCTTGGTCGGGCATCCCTACAGACACAATTGGCCGATAGTAGAACCACTTTAAAAGGCATTCTGTGAATCTGTCTTTATGATGGCATGAATACATTGTTCATTAATAAGACTTTTCCAAAAAGTAAAATTTCCGTTTAGCATCTACGATACTGACATGAAAATCAATAAACACGGAAACATCCCTACCCGCAGTGAAGTATTTAGTAATTAAAAATAACTTTACACAAACATGAACTACAGACAGTTATGACATTGCTCACTTCATTTCACTTGCTGCAGATGAGAAGAGTTTATGGTAACACTTAATAATAACTGCACAAATGAAGCATTAGTTAAGTATTGGTAACTACTGAATTCATCATTTGTGAAGCATTTGTAAAGCAAGACATGCACCAGTGGTTAGTGAGTGTGTTAATAGATGTTTTATAAATACTCATTAATACTGCAATTCATGCACAAATGTACATCTAAATAGTTTGTTAATCATGTACTTACACTTTCTATTTGGACCGTTTTGTGAGTCTCAAGGTACTGCTGGCCTTTCAATCTCATATGTAAATGCTTTGTAAGGCATAGATAGTCCTCCCTTTAGATGAAGTTATACAAAATACTTAACTAAGAACTAATAATTACCTGAATTATTCATTAATTGCAGTATTAATAAGTATTTATAAACATCTTGTAGCGCCGCATTATGTAATAACGCCGCATTCTGTAATAATGTAATAAATTTTCACATCATTATGTAATAACGCCACGTTTTTTTCAAATCAAGACATAAATTTTGGTGGTTTATTACATAATGCACCAAATTATTACATTTTCTTCATAAAAAAGTGTAACATCCGCATTTTGTATAACAACTTATTACAAAATGCGGATGTTACACTTTTTTATGAAGAAAATTTAATAATCTGGTGCATTATGTAATAAACCACAAAAATGTATGTCTTGATTTGAAAAAAACGTGGCGTTATTACATAATGATGTGAAAATGTATTACATTATTACATAATGCGGCGCTACACATCTATTAACACACTAACCATTGGTGCATGTCTCGCTTTACAAACGCTTTACAAACGCTTTACAAATGCTTTACAACACTTTACAAACGCTTTACAAACGCTTTACAAACGTTTTACAAATGCTTTACAAACACTTTACAAACGCTTTACAAACGCTTTACAAACGCTTTACAAACGCTTTACAAACACTTAACAAACGCTTTACAAACGCTTTACAAACGCTTTACAAACGCTTTACAAACGCTTTACAAATGCTTTACAAACGCCTTACAAACGCTTTACAAACGCTTTACAAACGTTTTACAAATGCTTTACAAACACTTTACAAACGCTTTACAAACGCTTTACAAATGCTTTACAAACGCTTTACAAACGCTTTACAAACGTTTTACAAATGCTTTACAAACACTTTACAAACGCTTTACAAACGCTTTACAAACACTTTACAAACGCTTTACAAATGCTTTACAAACGCTTTACAAACGCTTTACAAACGCTTTACAAACGCCTTACACACGCTTTACAAACGCTTTACAAATGCTTTACAAACGCTTTACAAACGTTTTACAAATGCTTTACAAACGCTTTAAAAACGCTTTACAAACGCTTTACAATTGCTTTACAAACGCTTTACAAACGCTTTACAAACGCTTTACAAACGCCTTACACACGCTTTACACATGATGAATTCAGTAGTTACTAATACTTAACTAACTCGTGTAGTTATTATAAAGTGTTACCGAGTTTATGTTACTTTTCTGTCACTACTGTAGGGCGTCTTCCCACTAAGCCCACATGGTCTAAAACCTTAAATAGCCTGCACAGGGAGCTGTATGGTTTCTGCAGAGGCAAAGCCACTTGGGACAGGCGTGCATAAACGGCCCCACGTGACAGGGAAGCGTCCATATTCCTTAGAACCAAACACCTGAGAGCTTGTCAGAGTAGAAGCAGGTACGCCTTACCGTGGTAATATTTTCTGACGTTCACAGCATTACACTGTCTTACACTCCTCTGCCATTGTGAGATTGCCACGGGTTGACAACGGAAGTCTAATCAAACCCGGGGACACACAATGGTAATCACGTTTGCTCGCCTCTTCGCATTTTATGGCACCGTTTTGTTGCGTCTGGTTCCTTTTGTCTCTCAGAACGATCCCTCATCAATGTCACCGTTGTCATTTGTTTTCCTTTTTTTCTTTTTTTTTTTGACGGATCAGAGCCAATATGGCTTCTGCTAAGATGTCTGCTTCTCAAACGGCTATAATGGCCGAGAATCACACGCTTTCAGCCAGCGACAGGACGCAGACAACTTAAAGCAGCGAGATTAGGCCGCTTTAAAATTGGTTTTGAGGATCACCACTTTCATTCCATCAACATGTCTCTCCAAGTCTAAATCAGAGATAATTGCATTTCCATGTGTGTTAGTGAACACACCGTGGTCTGTTAAAACCTCACACGACGGCTGCCTCAGAAGTACCCGGGGCTAATATTAATGATGTTCTCCAGGATTAGCTTTAAATTTAAGGGAGGCTTAATTAAAAACAAATCATTTTCAGCCTTTGAATATTGTTGAGCTACCTTGGCGTGATTTGTGTGTGTGTGTGTGTGTTTGTGAAATAAATAACTTGGACTTTTCCTGCTCCACACTTTACGGCTAACCAGTAGCAGGCTGTGGGGCCTTGCACTGGGCATTCAATGGACAGATTGATGACCACCCCCCCCCCCCACACACACACACACAAAGCACACACAAAGCACACTCATCGCCAGCAACTCGTTGCCTCAAGCCCCATTAAAATCAAAAACAATATGCAAGATAAGTCATTAATTCCACATAAAAGTAAAAGCGTTACAAAATTACCACCGGCTCATCAAGCTGAACATGGTTCGTTCTCCAACTAAGACAAATGCATTAGCAAAACTGGCCTTCCCATGGCCTAGACATCCGCTCATGTTGCTCAATAATCAGCCAACAATAAAGGAACATTTTTTGGAAAGATAGCAGTTAGGCCATATATCTCACAGAAGCAAATTCGGGCATTGTTAACAACAATGTTAATCAATGCAACTCTATAGATAATGAATACAGCAGGACTCACCAGTCACCAGTCATGAAACTTTACCTTCGGCTTAGGTACAGTGCATCGCGAAGCCCTCGCCTGCCTGTGTGGGCCGTTCGAGCTCATGTCTTGGTTTCTCCCTTTTAGAAATTTCTTATTTCCCATGGCACCGTGCAACCGCCGCCGTGGGCTACGCGTCACCAATTGTGGTCACTCACTCATGGATGACCTGAGAGGGCGAGTTAGTAGGAGCGTTTAGGAGGACGTGCCTGCAAACTCGCATCAGGTGCTCTGTGGGTCTGGATGGTTTCGTGCTTGTTATCTTGAAAATGGGATCTGAAGCAAATCAGCCACGATGTCGATTTCTTCATCAACCGCCATTCTTCCCAACAGTCGCAGGCTACAGTGCATCACATGTCCCACGGCACGAGGAAATACCTACGCTTATTGGTTGACATGAAGACATCACCTGGGGCCTTCTAGCAGGGCCTAGGGGTGTCCCAGTCATCACAAATCACATTTTGATTGGTTAGTATTGTTTTCCCTCTGTATTTATGTCAAGAAAGTGTTCTATGAGCAGAGCCTGCAACCAAGGACACAGCAGGCCCAGTATGAAGAAGCACAGGCAGGGACACCAAGTTCCAGCTCCAGATAGGGGGTTAATGGTTATGATAGTACCCGAAATCGAGCCGAAAAGATTTTTAAAAATCAAATAAATAATTTGAATTACTTATCATGAATTGGTTTGACAATAACATTATAATTGCTAATTTGTAACAGTTCGTCAACTAAAAATTACACCTCTCAAAAACTGTAGGGCCTGCAGAGAAGGCCCCGAAGGCCCTGACGGACCTCCTCTGCTGCTAACAAATGAGGTGTTCCTGAAGTAAATGCCATGATATCACAAGCTATTTATCTTAATCATATCATTAATGATGAATTTAATGCTTTGGGCTGAGCTTGGTTAGGGGTGAATATACCAGAGTACTTCCTAATGAGCTATTTAAATGTCAATACGAGGAAAAGATTTCATGCACTGTACTAAGAGTTCAGTCTTCGTCGATGCAGCATTTCCCCATACATAAACTATTCTGTGGCAGTGCACCATACCGTCAGCACTACCTGCTGCAGAGAGAAATTTGGATAACATTAAAAAGTGTTTTCATAGGCTATTCTTCAGATCAAAAGCTTCACCCTTGCACATTTTTCTTCCGCCGGCTGCCCTCTGCCAAGCACAATTACGATGTGGGAAACCGTGAGCTGCTTGCGGTGAAACTCACATTTGGTAGAATGGAGACACTGGCTGGAGGGGGCTGAGCATCCCTTCATTGTTTGAACCGAACATAAAAACCTGTCTTACGATCAGGCCGGCAAACGCCTAAGCTCCCGTCAAGCCCGGTGGATGATGTTCTTTGGGCGGTTCAGTTTCACCCTTACATGCCGCCTAGGCTCCAGAAACCCCAAATCTGATGCCCTCTCCCGCCAACATGTCCCCACCGAGGCTCCTACCAACCCAGGTATCATCTTTCCCTTGTCCTGTGTGATGGCCGTGGTTACTTGGGAGATAGAGTCCCTTGTGAAACAGGTGCAGCGAAACCAACCGGACCTAGGCACTGGCCCCCCCTCGTCGTCTCTTTGTACCAGAGTCTGTCCAT